>NC_048598.1:6545308-6675308 GCF_003668045.3 Cricetulus griseus | reverse complement strand
ATGAGTGTGGAAATCAGGTCCTTGTTCTTACACAGCAAGCATTTACCCACTAGGCCACCTCCCTAGCCTTGAACATGGGGTATCTCAATACATTGAACATGTTCTAGTTCAAAGGATATAAAATGCAGTTGGGTGTGTATCTGATGTGAATGTATGTTCCCTAACCATGCTTACAATGGCAGCTCAGTTCACTGATCAGTGGTGACACTTGCCTGGTTATTTTACTTTTTTACTAACAGAGACCCTCCCCATAACTTTGCCGTCTTTTTCTCATGGCTTTTTCTACCCCACTTTACCTCCTCATGTCAGGCTGGCTCCTCTCTTCTCTGCAATATCTTTGCTTTCTCTAGCACAAGTCACTTGGTGGAATGTGAAGAACTTAGTTATCTGAACTTGGAACACCTGCTGCTTATTCTGGTTGCACTTTAGATTGTCACTGAGTGACTCCAGTGTTGTCGTATTCTGTTTGGTTAGCATTGAGAGTTCCACAACCAGCAATGCTGTTCTCTTTCTTGCAAGTTTCCATATTCACCTGGGGCAGAACAAACTTTTAGAATATTACTTAATAAACATTCCCATGTAAAGTTGACAAGATCACACCTTTTTTGATGCATCATTTACTTATTTGAGTGTTTTCAGTTCTTTTCTGTAAGTAGCTGCTAAGTAATGACACATACAGTGCAGCTACAGCCCTACTGTTCTAAAGCCCAGTGCTGTAAAACCGGATAAGCGAGGTGGCTTGTCCTCGGCACTTGGGAAGTGGAGGCAGGAAGATAGGTCCAAGTTCATCCTTGGCTACTTGGCTAGTTTGAGGCTAGCCTGGGCTGCATGAAACCCTGCCTCATAAAACCAACAACAAGAGAAAATAAATCTTGGTGCCTGTTAGCAATTCCAGATAAGACAAGAGGAAAATGATGGCAGGTCCTAAGGGCATTGGCAGCATAGCTGGGCTCACTACAGTGTATCCTGGTAGAGACCCAAGCCTTTTGAACCAGGGTAGGTTTCCTAAAGAAAGGGCTTTCTAAACTACAAGATGTACACACACATGCATCAGAAGGCAAGCACGCACTGAAGTGAATACTTGCTTTAATTTCTAATGAAGCCAGCACCGTGAACAGGTTCCTATTTGTCAGAGGAAATGATAGACACCATTTAATGAGCAATAACAGACGTGTTTTCAGATTTGAAGCAGGTATTGTATAGGTAGATTCTGGTTATAGACAAGGCTGGGGAGTTTCAAGTATACACAATGAAAGCAAGTGGATATTGGGAAGTAGGGGTCACCTGAGGGAGTGGTCTCTCGAGGGCGTGGTCGCCTGACAGAGTAGACATCTGAGGGTGTGGTCTCCCACAGCATGGTCATCTGAGGGAGTGGCCACCCCAGAGTGTGGTCTCCCAAGGGCATGGTTACCTGAGGGAGTACTTGAGCAAAGTCTTGGGTCAACATAAGGAAATCCACAGGGCTGTGCCTTTTGGATATAATCTTTCTGCATTGTATCTGGAAAGGCAGAGTATGCTATCCTTTATAGAAACAGATTCTGGGCTCACTGCCCCCACCCCATTTTTTCCTTTCCCATTTGAAGTTAGATTTCCAGGATTCTTTTCCTTCTATGTTTGTGGTGAATTTTAAAAAAAATGCAGAATTGATCTTTCCTGATAGTTATTTTACAAGCCAGTTTATGGCTCTCAAGGAACCCCTATAAAGCAGCCATGGCCAGGGACCCCCATGAGTGACAACCAATGTAAACCAATAGTTGCTATGCCTCGAAGCTCTGTTCCAGAACCTTCTGCTCCCTCTAACCAATTTGCATACCACCATGGTATGTTTAATTTGCTATTTCATCAAATCAATAATGGGTCTAATTGAAAAAATTGGCAGTGCTGCGTGCAACCTAACTAGTGATCGCAATGTTTGCCGGCTTCGGAGAGTGTCTCCTAGCTCCGTGTCAGACACCTGTGTTATTGGTGCGTTCCTGTTACTAATGCGCACAAAAACAAACACTAATACAGGTGGAGCATCTGCACCCATTGATCACGATGCTATGAAGAATTAATCACCTGGCTTTCAGCTCCAAGAATAAAATTTACATCTCTAATGTATGAAATGTATTAACACGCATGCTGGTACCACCAACTTCCGGCGATGTCGGCAGACGGGCATTTGCAGTCCCAATCAGATATGTTTCTCTCGTCTTTTGGGCTAGGTGGTGTAAACCAAAGGCCAGGTTTGAATTCAGCATTTGGTGATGTCTCAAAGACACAGATTGGAGACTTCTTTTGTTAGGAGAGGCTGAGGAATGCTGGGTAAGTCTTCAGCTAGAGGGATTGGGATTTGAACTCCTCAGGTTACTGTCTTTAGAGGCTGACGTGTGCCTCTTCATTCCAAGCCACGGTGAATTCAGCCCAAGTCCTCTTAGGCCCCCTTGCCATTGATTTCTGTTACTATCTTGATTAATCTTAGGAAACAGCCTATAACTAAGGACTGCCTGTGACACCATATTTGAGAAAAACCAACTTGTTTGAAATCCTAAAGCTGGTAGGATAGTGGATATTATATTTAAGGCCAGGTCAGTGTGATTCCAAACCTGAGTCTTTATCTATCTCAAATTACTTATATAAATTAGTTCTATTTTTCATTTTAAGTTCCAGCCTGGTTTCTTTTTATTTTATCACTTGGTTGTTAGACAGCATAATCTCAAAAGATCTGCTGGCAAACCTGGACTTCAGTGAGGCGTGCTGTACTGGTGATTTGTTAATTCTTGTTAGTGCATGGTCCACCCTTGGGAAACAAAGGTCCCTTATTAAAAACTTATTTAAAATTTCAAGGTTGTGACAGAAGACCTTTTAGACAAGTGTGGCTCCCTGCACAGTTTGCAGAGCCACCAAGCCAGGATGGTATTGCTGTGAGAGGAGGAGTTTTGGCTTGGGGACAAGTTTAGCAAGAATCGAGACTTGGCTCAAGTTTGTGGATTGTTCGGTTTGGAAAAAATGCTCCTTCAACCAAAATGAGATGTGTTGTGATTTGTTTTAGATAGAGTGGATCTCGACTATGTAGCCCAGGCTAGCCTTATGCTCATCTTCCTGCTCTAATCTCCAGAGTGCTGAGATTACAGGGGTGACTTATATCACCAGCAAGATACGATATTCTTGAAATCATCCTTACTGTCAAGTGAGGGTCAATTTGGGAGGGGAAGATAGCTTTACATCACTCCTCCCTAGTGTTCTCTTCCCATGGGATTTACTTTTTCACCAATGGGAATAATTGCCAGCATCTAGAGCTATCCCAGTTGTCACAATGCAGGAATTGTTGTGAGGGACACAATGGACAGAGGTCACAGATGCTGGCAAAAACTGCTACCATGTCCAAGAGAAGAGACCCTGCCCTAGTGTATTTCCAATAAAAAACAAGCCGCTGGTGTTGAGTACCTTGAAAACTGTTGTCCTATCCACAGGAGAGTTTATGGTTTACTGTTCAAATAATATGCAACTTAGTTTGGTGGTTCTAGGACCATCTCTGTGGCCTCATCTGCTGAAATATCTTTTTCATCAACAAAATAAACAATGTTTATTGGACAAATGGGATGTCTTTGTACCAGTACAATGTAGTTGGAGAAAAATTCTTATATTTATTATTTTAAAAGAAAATAGAAAGAATAATAAAGTCTAAAAGTGACCACCACATATTTGAATGTAATTTTATCGTAAATTTCTTAGGAAACATTTATTCTGGGGCTAATTACACATTCATAAGTAATATTGAAATAGAAACCTTAAAACCCATTATATAAGCATTGTACATTTTAATAAATGTAGGAATGGATGCTTAGTTACTAAAAAATCAATTTGCTATTATTTTTATGAAAATAGTTTTTACAAACCCAGGTGATAAATTTTAATTTTGATAGAGAAATGTTGTACATGAATGGTGGATTAAATCTAAATGTTTATATTAATCTAGAAATGCTTAGAATTCATGCACAGAGATGGGAATGTCACAAGCTTCAGATTGAATTGTGGGAGATTATGTAAAGTCATTTTACACGGTGTATTGTTGTATTGCAGAAGTGCTCTGGGAGTTATCTGTAAACACATGGGAACTGGCATTGTAAAATGCAGCTCTTTCATCAAGGGGGAGAGTGTGTAGATAATTTATTCTGAGCCAAATACGAGCAATCATAGGCAAGAAATGTAGACTCCGGATGCCCCAAAAAACATGACCCAATGTGGAGATTGTTACATGAACTTTGTAGCCATGGAACTAAGTTAAGTCCTAAATTGAATACATTGGTGGGACATGAGGCAGGAAGGTTACAGCAAAACAGAGGAGCCTCTGCTACAGTGTGAAGATGCTCTCAGCTTTGGGGTTGGTGGAAGCATGGGGTCTATTAGGCAATACCTTTGGAATGTGTCAGCTTCATATTTGAAGGATGTTAGGTCAGACATCAAGGTGGACAATGAATGGTTACTAAAGCGGCATGAAGAGAGCTCAAGGCAGTTTGCCTTTGTTTATAACGTCCTATCTCTCTGCAGCACGGTTTAGTCAGTTAACCAGCCTTGTAGAGAAACTTGAATGTAGTAGATGGTTTTGCTTTTTCTTGGGATTTTAATTCACAAAATACTATATAATGACTCTTTCTGGCAGTGTCTAATTCTTAAAGTGTTTCCTTAATCATGTTAGAGGAAAATCAATAAACCTTAATAGCCATATATTTACATGGAAGTTCCCATTTAAATTTTAAAATAAAAGTCATCATTGTCTTTGAACTCATTCTATGTTCACTAAAGGATGGCAAGTAAAATGTTGAACAAGCCAGATAACTAGAACATTGTTAGAAAGAACAGAATTTTTGAAACAGGGCTTGATGACTGGGCTTGATGACTGAAGGAAAAGAATTCCTGCAAATTTGAGGGCAGCCTGGGCAATAGTAAGTTGTAGGACAGCCTGAGCTACACAATAAGTCCCATTTCCAAGTGGCCAAACCAAACCAGACAAAAATAAAATAATAATAAAAGCCATTATTTTATTTTGGATTAACTCCACCCATACCATAGGTTCTATAGTTAGAATACTGTGTGTTCTCCAGATGTTCACAGTTGGCCCCCAGGTTGTCATGTTGGTAGGTAGTAGAACCATTCTAAGGTAGGAGCAGGTAGGGACCTGTTGGTCACCAGGGGGTTCCAGCAAAGGGAGTGGTAGAATCCTGTCCTCTCCACAGCCTCTCTGCTCCATGGTTGATGTGGTGAGCAGTTTTGTTCCCACTTTGAAGTTCTGCTTCATCGTATATCAAAAGCAGCCTGGTGACCTGGAGCCTCCAGAGTGTGTGTGTGTGTGTGTGTGTGTGTGTGTGTGTGTGTGTGTGTGTGTGTGTGTGCGCGCGCACGCGCGCGCGCCCGCATGCGCATGTGTGCACAGTGCATATTTTCTCTTAAGTTGACTATCCCAGGTGTTTTCTTATAGCAATTCAATGCTGACCAACACACAGTTATAGAGCAGCTCTGTGGCCTTTGCTCAGAGGCCATTTGACCTTCCTGTCATTTTAACTAGTTTCCTTCTCCTGGGACGCAGCAAAATGGAGGGGAGAATGGTGCTAAATGAAGTGTCTCATGGTCCACGATTAAAAGCTGGCGTTCTGCATGGAATAAAGGAAAAGGAAAAATGCCAGCCAGACACCAGAAGCAAAGCACTGGAAGCTCGCTAGTGTTGTCTGCACTCCACTATGTCCTCAGTGACCTATAGAAGACCCCAGGGCTGCTCTGACTGTGCCAGGACATTACAGCACTGAGGCCAGCTCATAGAGGAAACTATGTGTCGTAGATTTAGTTTAGAAACACAGAAATGTCTAATTGTTTTCTAAAGACTCCAACCCAGGCCACTAAAATGTTTTAGAATTTGGTATAATAAAGTTCACCTAAATGAGCTGCTTTCTTCCACCGTGGTTAGAGCTTCTACTATGCATGAGAGAATGGCAGCTTTAATTCCAAAAGGCTGTAATGACACTTCCTTGCGGGACCACCATTCTCACGGGTAATATTCCGATTGTGTAAGACTGCAGTTGCAGAGGTGTCCCCTTGCTCTCATGTGCATCCCTGTGAAGATGGTAGACTTTGATTCTGTTTTATTCCGATGAGGAAAATGGACCCAAAGGCTGCTATCGTGCTGGCATGTTCATGATGGTTGTACATGTCACGTCTTTCTTCTGATATCAGTTAGGACGTGGCTGTTCACTTTGACATCATGTTCAAATTCAGATGATCCAAAATTCCTGCTAATTTGATATTTAAAAGAATCTATGATTTAAAAAAGTCTTTTATGTATTAAACATAAACCCGAAGTGAGTACTTGATGATTTCTCTTCAATATTTCTTTAGCTCTTTTATTTCTATGTCCTTAAGAGCTGTATAATTTACATATTACTGGGAGTTTTAGTAGAAATGGAGTCTGCAAAGCTTAGTGTGAGGCATCCATCCCATAGTGAATATTGTTTCTCTATTGAGTAGACTGAGGGGGATACCCTGTAATGCAATCATAGTAAAACTGGGGAAATATATGAAGTCATTATAGTATGAGAGACTGGAATGTCGCTAAGTGAAGCTCTAAAAGACAATATTTAGACATTCAAAGCTTGGCGGAATTGTAATGGTGTATAAAAGACACTGCCAAGATATTCCTAACCTTGATGTCCAAGCCCTTGGTTCTTTACATTTTGAGTGATCAAAGTGACACAGAAGGAAATTTTGGATGTTTATGAACCCCCCAATACACACACACACACACACAGAGTCACACACACACACACACACACACACACACACAGTCACACACACACAAACCCCTGTTTCTATTCTTTGAACTTGGAAAATACTGGCAGGTAATGTAAAAACATGCAACTGAAGAATGAACAGTAATCTATTTTAGGATATATTTGGAAAGTCTATAGCTGAACTAGCAGGGCTACACAGTAGGTGACCATTGGAGGACTTGGGAAGGGAGGGTAGGTGACCATCATAAGACTTGGAAGGCAGTGTGTGGCCATTAAAGGACCTGAAAAGGGCAGTAGGTGACCCTCTGAAGGCTTGGGAAGGTCACTGGGTGGCATCAGAGGACATAGAGTGGATGATAGGTGACCAACAGAGGGCCTGGAAAAGCTAGTGGGTGAGCTTCAGAGGACTTGGAGCAGTCAATGGTGGCCATTGGAAGACCTGGGAAGGTCAGTGTTTGGCCATCAGAGGATATGGAAAGGACGGTGGGTGGCCATCCATTGGTGGACTTGGGAGAGGAAATTGGTAGCCATTGGAGGATCTGGGAAGATCAGTGTGTGACCATTGGAGAGCCTGGGAGAGGAAGTGTATAGCCAGTGGAGGACTTGGGAGAGGCAGTGGGTAACCATTGAACGACCTGGGAGAGGAAGAGGGTTGCCATTGGAACACTTGGGAAGGTCTGTGTGTGGTCATTGTAGGACTTGGGAAGATCAACGGATAGCAGTTGGAGGACCTGAGAAGTTTAGAACATACTGTTTTGTTTTGCTTGTTTTTTATTTTTTTATTTTTTTCCCAGTGGCTCATAGAAGGTCTCCTGTGCTGTGTTGTCAGTTTCTGGGCTCATTTCTTTCCTGCCCTTAACTCAGAGTGTTTCTCAGTGGGGTACACTTGCCATTTGGATTGGGAAATTATTTGTTTTCCAGGACATTTAGCACCCTTTGCTTCTTCTACTAAAAGTCCCAATTCAGAACTCCACCATTCTCTCCAAATGCCATCTCCTGGGGGGAGGAGACAGCAGGTGGTACCCTGAACTGAGAATCATTTGAGTGCAAATAAACACTAAATTAAAACCAGTGACATCAAACTGAGATTCTTTTTTATGTGTATGACACTATTTCCCATGAGAAATAGGGACCTAAAGCTGCTGTAGCAAGTCTGTGGGTAGATTCAAGAAATATTTAACTTTACAATGTTGCAGAAAGATTGTTGTATGAAAAGTACTGTTTTAAAGCATAGCTCTCGCTATTAAAAGTTTTGATCTGCTAAATAAAAGAGTATAAAAATTTGAAAATACCCCCCCCAAATATAAGCAATATATGTGTGATAAATGGTATGTCTTCTTCTTCTCTGCCTCCTCTAGGATATATGGGGGAGCCATTCACCTTGCCTGGTCATGGCTCATGGTTGCATGACTATACAATGGAGGCTCATTTCTCCTATTTAAGAGATATACCAGTGTTTGAGTTACTGTATAAGGAACCAGAATAAGGCATTTTCTTTACTTTTCCAAGGATGAAAGGAACTTGAATCCTATAAAGTGGTTAAGAATTGCTATAGCTGGAAAGTGATCAAGAAAGGAAGACACACATGGAATTTATCAAGACACAAACTTCAAGAAAGGGTGTACCGGGGCAGATAGGATAGGTTAGGGGTCAGGAAAGGTTAGAGGGGAATTAGCCTCTCCCCCCTTCTCACACTTACCCCCCACTTCCTCTTCCCTTCTCACCCTCCTGCCATTCCCCTTCTCCTGTCTCTCCTTCCTTCCCCTCTACTCCTCTCTCCCCAACTCCTGTTTCCCTCCCTTCCCCCACTCCCCTACCCACCCTTTCCTCCTCTTCCCCCCCCCCGTGTGTCCTCCCCCTCCTCTTCTCCCGCTTCCCCTCCACTCTCCTTTTTCTGCCACACGTCCACACATGCCACACCCACACATGAGGCATGTATGGTTCATGAGACTTACTACAGAGTGCCTTTTCAGTCAGTTCTTTACCAAAGAGCTGGCCCAAGTTAAGGTCCCCAACTGTGGTAGAGATGAAAATCCCAAACCTTCAATGAGCAGAACTCTGAGGACTTATGGTGCCAGTCCTCAGTGGACAAGAAGTGTCAGTGGTGTGACGTTTAGGAGGAAGATAAGTAGGGCCTGGAGGGCAGTAAAGGGTTTGGGGGGAAATGAAGAATTTTGGTCTAAAACTAACTACAGACATGAAGTAAACCACACTTGCTGTCTATATTGGCTTCAAGAAGGGAAGAGTCCTGGGCCATTTTCTTTAAAGTCTTTGCTTTTGTATTCAGGGTCATGGCAGGTACATGGAAGACCCAGTAACAGGAGTCACCAACAGACACAGAAGTAGCTGAGAAAACCTCCTCCTCAGACATATTATTTCCCAAACTTATCCCTAGACTGGGGCTCATGCTGTGTAATCTACGGCAGCACACGGAATGATAACACCACAGGCTAAGCAGTAATGGTGAATTCTCCATCCTTCTGTGATCTGGTTGAATTTGCCTGTTAAACTCGAGATGTAATTAAAGCCGATAGAAGCACTCCTCATACGTTTTTGTTGCAAATTGATAGCATCTCCTTTGTCTGTGATCTTGGTGAGATTGCCCTGTAGTTTTTAATTTATCAGGTTAAGAAGCACAATTAAAATATCTTGAAAAAGATCATAACCAGACACCATCTTTGGGGTTGTCCCTGCCAAGTCGATAAAGGGATCAGTGTGTCTAATAATTACATTCTTTGCTGTGCATTTGTTCTGTTTGTGGCTGAAGTGTTAATAAATACCTTGCACCATTCCGGTGGGAAAGGCTTCCTGACTAATTAATAAACTCGGAAGAGTCCGTAGCACACTGAAGCGCATCTCTCGTTAGTGTTGCCTGCATCAAAAGAAAACCCTGTCTCATCAGCTCATCTATAATTGCCACATTTATGAGTTATTAAGAAACGTCTAACAAAATGCTGGCTTTGGCTAGGAATTAAAAAGAGAACAGATCTTTAATTTTTTTAATAAATTGTTCTGTTGACTGTTAAGTAGCAAGGAATCCTCCTGAAGATAAACAGGAATTGATTCTGCTAAAGAAGCTGCTATCCTGAAAACAGCCCTGTAAAGGTTCACTTGGGATGTAATTGGCTTTGAGCTGTCTTTATTTCTAGCTGTTTTTCTCCTATATCCCAATTGTCTGAGCTCTTTCCAGGCCTCCATCCCTGAGAAACAGAGAAGGAGATGAGCATCTAGCATCTGCTCACCCCTTAACTATTAATTAATAAATGTCAAGTTCCTTACAAACATTTTTATTTACATGAAATCAAACGCAGCAACGAACTTAAGAACACATCATTACAAATATAAGCATAGCACAGATGAGCGTTGCTTGTGAGTTTATGCATTTGATAAATATTTGAGCACCTACTTTGAGGTGTGTGTTGTAACAGTGAATTCAATCAGGCCTCTGTCTGTAGCCACATGTGGTCTTTCCTGAGAGGTTTAAATTGCCAATCTGGGGTGCTGCTTTTTGTTCTAATTTGAATGGAGAAACATGGTCGGCTGATGATCTAGCAGGTCTGTTTCTGCATAGCATGTGGAAGCCTGTCCCATTTCATTCCACGTGAACTACTGAAGCCACTGGCTCTTCCAGGATCCTTGAGAATATGAAAATAGCAATATTTGAATTCTTGGAGGGGGGATTTAATAAGCCGCAAGGCTCAAAGGGTCACCTCAGTCATAGGCCTGCAATAAGTTAAGTGGAGATATTAAAGTACAAAAATTCTATACATAATATATCCAGACAGAATGATTGGGGAAGAAGATAGAGTACATGTTTCATATTTCTTTGCTAAGTTTTTTATTTATCATATTTCTAACTTCACTTCAGGTATTAGGTGATCAAATAAAACATCCATATAGTCCTACTGGGCCTTAAAGTAGTCATCATAGAATATTCTTTACACAAGACTTCATTAAGTCTCAGATTAAGATCACCAATCTTTCTTTGCATCAAAGGCAAGGTGAGAACTGAGAATGTGTGAGCATCTTCCTCTATAAACGGACTAATTTAACGTAATGTTACTGCTGTGTTAATGCTAAACTGTCATGTCATTTAGTTTTTCCTGTATTTTAGAGCATGGAAATGTATGAAGTTTTGCTAAATATCTGTGATACATAGCAAACAAAATGATCCAAAAAGAAGGAAATGAAATATGCCTGATCTACGGAGTCTAACCTTTGACTGGTAGTGATAGGTTATACACAGATTCTGAAGAGGTGTGTGCTTGATCTTGGAGGAACAGGAAGAAAGCCAACGCATTTGGCATAGAGTAAACCAGGTGATTTAAAAAGAAAAAGAGAGATGCAGAGGGGAGCATTATCAGTGGTTAGTGTGTTCGCCAATGTTCCTCTGCTCCGAGCCCTTCTGCTTAGATATTCGTGAGAACTCTCCCAGTTCCAACATTAAATGGGTAGGTGCAATGGGAGTCCGCACCCCTGGAGGTGTATCTATGGGAAAATGCTTCAGTGAGTTGAAAACCTTGTCAGAATGTACGTTCACATTATTATCTAACATGGAAATTGGGGGACATAATCTATGTTTGCTGTTCTACCTTATACTTGTGTCACAAGACTGCAAAGACTTGACATTGAACCATCCCTTTACAGTTGGGGCCCTGGTCTTCATAGTATTGACAGGATTGGGAAATCAGCCTTCTATTTTGCAGTGTTTATTTTTATTTTATTTTTTAGTTTCAGATGTATTTGTTTTATTTCATGTGTATTCATGTTTGCCTATATATATATATGTGCCATCAGTGCTCATGGTATTGTGGCTACCAGAATGCCATGTCAGATCCCCTGGAACTTGAGTCAAAGATGGTTGTGACACACCATGTGGATGCTGGGAATAGAACCCTGGTCCTCTGTAAGAGCAGCCAGTGCTTTTAACCACTGAGCCATCTCTCCCCGGCATCAGCCTTATGTTTTGAGACATGAACACACATAAGCAAACAAATCAAATGGTTTAAATGTAAATCATGTTGACATGTGTTTAAATCTCTCCTTGGTGTTGCCATGTCTGCCTGGGACTGGTTTCCCTAAGTGTTGCCAGCTCTGGCTTTATCACCTGCTCGGTGAAAATGATGAATGAGTCATTTCTCAGGGTTCCCTGCGTTTATTTTTATTCTCGATTTCATTGTTTTGGAGATTTAGCTTTCCAAAGCCACTTTACACCATGGCAACAAACTTGGTGCCTGACTAGGAACTGAGCTGTAAGAATATGAAGGAGTAATTGAGGGTTGAACCTGGGGATACATAGTGGTAAGCTTGAGTTTAAGACGTTCTAACTAGTTCTTTGGGGTTCACAGTGGCCATATGAGGTTTTTCCTCTCTGACTCAAAGCTCTCAGGCTCTCGATCCTTGAGGAATTGTTTACCTGCCTGAGTCTGCTCAAGCTATACCTGGTAGGAACAAACCTTTGCCTGGTACTGATTGCTGGTCCTTTTTGAGGGACTTCTGAATCCCCTTGAGGTAGGAAAGAGGTACTAGGAAGTGCTCTTTAGCACTTAGCTCCTCTCAGACTTGCTGCTGCACTGCCATGCCCCAAACTCTGCCCATTCTTGCTCCTTTCCAGTCAGTTATCCTTCTGTTTGGGTAGGTTCTTAAGACTTCCAAGCTCTAGGCATCCACACACTCAAAACAAAAAGACAGGACATTTTCAGTTAAATAAAATGATTTGCCATGTGTTGTGGTGCCCACTGTCAATCCCAGGACTTGGAGGCAGAGGCAGGCAGATATCTGAGTTTAAAGACAACCTGTCTATATAGCAAGTTCCCATCCAGTCAGGCTACACAGTAAGATCATGTCTCAAAAGAAGAAAAATATTTTATTTATGTGCATGTGTGGGTGTTACTATCCCAACTCTAATTTACACAGCAAATACTCTTAACCACTGAGCCATATCTCCAGTCTTGGGAATTTTTAGTAACACCATGTTCTTTGCCAAAGACAAGGAGCATGAGGACACAAAGAAGCTCAGGAGAGATGCTGTCTTCAGTCATATCCACACAGTATGGCTCTAGAGATGGGCTGATTAGTAGAGGAGAAAAGGAAGCACTTGTCTGCCCAAGTTTATTCAGGAAATGTTTATAGAACAATATTGCAGAAATGCATGGATGGCTGAAGCGGCCTGTCAGGAAGGAAGGGAGAAGGCACACGACACCCAGGTGGAGGGTCGTATACTAGCATGGCTTGTTTGAGGAACTGGACTTCCTAGTAAGGACACAGAAGTGTGATCATGCTACCAGATGGTTCAACTCTAGATTCTGCACCCAGTGGCTGGGTGCAGACCCTACAATGAATGCTTTAATCAGTGACCTGAAATGTGTTTGGAGCTTACTTTCTTCATATGTAGAGTTGGAATAGAACTAGAATTTTCACTGTAGAGAGAGCTAAGATCTCTGATGTCACTTTAATTGGGGGTATTTATCCCATTCATGAAATTCCACCAGATTTTGAGGCAAAATAATCCCTGGTAGACCCATTCCTGAATATAGTCTCATTGGAGATTGAGATTCCAGCATATCAATATGGGGAATATACAACTGCTTGGTCTGCAGCATTTAGATACTGGCGTGTAATATTGGCTCATTAGGATATCCGCTCAAAGGCCAGTCCTAGTGGGTGGCTCCTCCTTTCCATAGTCCATCCCTGAAGACCATTTTGTCCCCAGTGATGAGGACATTCAGTAATGTTGCATTAATGGCTTACTGTTTGTCTTTATCTTTATTCCCAGACCCCAGTGTAAGCCCTTGAAGGACCCCAATTCTGTCTTCTATTTCCAATGCTTGTCTTATCAAAGGCATTCAACAGGACTGATTATTATAGTGCCTGGAACACAGTAAGCCCTCAGGAAATTCTGTTTTTCAGCATTCTCCTCTTCTTCCTCCTTGTCAGTAAACAAGTCGAGACAGGTAGATTGGGTCCTGACTGTGGGCAACTCTGTGGACTGACATGAGTGAGCAACAGAGCTAGGAAGGTGACATCCTTTCTTACTACAGATCTTCTTGGGAAAAGTCCAGCATCAGGGAAGGCAGGAGGGAGACCACTGGCTGAGCTATGGCTGGAAACATTAAGAGCTTGAAACAGGCAATGTGAGTTAAAGAGTCAGAAGAGGGAAAATTGGTGGAAAGAATTAGATGTAGGAGAAAGGTCAAAGAAAACCCCAACCTTTAAATTCTATTATTTAAAATTGTATATTTTTAATTGATGCATTCTGAGTTATTAGTGATGCTGGTATTTGGGGGATATATTTGGAATAAGTTTACAGAGAGAAGAGTCCCATTTTAGACAACCAATAATGTCTATGGGATATTTAGGTTTGAATGGATGACAAGGGCTTGGGAATAAAATGTGTATCTCTTTCAGGAAGAGGTAAGCTGGCAATGCAGCTGCCTTATACCCATAGAACCGAATAGGGAGTGTGCATAGAAAAGCCATTGTGTGTATGCTTGGAAAGACGGCCACAGGGGAAGGGAGAAAGACCAGAAGAAAGACCGGGGTGCTAACTGTCAATGGAGACTGTTGGGAAAGGAGATGACACACCAGACTAGACAGAAGAACTCAAGGAAAGGAAACAAAATGTTAAGGGAAGACATTCTGTAGGCAGGGGCCGTTAGAGGGAGCAAAGATCCAGGCTTCAGAAGTTAAAAGGCCAGAGCAGGAGAGCTGCTCCTGTGTGCCACATTCTTAGGCACTGAGATGTGCAGGGAGACAGAAAGATAGGCAGAGAAAACTAAGTATTGTTGAGGAGCCAAAGCAGAGGCGAGATTTGATTAGGCTGGAGGGACCAAGGAATGGGCCTGAGAGGGAGAGACTGATACATGGTAAAGAGGCTGCACAGAAAATGTATGGGAGAAAGCCCAGGAGGTGGCTGGAGAGGGAAGGACAGAACTCATTGAAAAGGACTTCCTAGAGAAGAGGGAACAGGCGGCTTCCTGACAAACAAGCGGGAAAGCAGCTACATAGGCTCCAGGATGGGTGGGAAGGGGGAAGTAGCTCCTGGACAATTAGGGTTTAAATGTGGGATCTGAGAAGACATAAATGAAAAAATATAGTCATCCTAGGAAGGGATTCAGGCAGAGGAAGCGTCCATCCATGGGAGCCGTGTACTTGGGTGTTTAGTTTTGAAATGGGGTCACAAGCATCGAGGGTGCCCTTGAACTCACCCTACGGCAAGGGTAGCTTTGAACTTGTGGCCATACTGCCTTCACCTACCAGTTGCTGGGGTTATAAGAATGAGCCACCAAGACTAGTGTTGGCATTGCTGGAAATCAAGCCCAGGCCTTTGTGCATGCTAGGCAAGCCTTGTACCCCACAGCTACATCTGCCGACATCAGGAAGTCTGTTTTAGATCAAGGGTTGAAGAACACCCATGAAAAATCCATGATAGACAAGGGCATTGAGCACTTAATGTCTAGATCAAGGCTACATAGCTACTTGGTAACTATGGTTACACTGAAACCAGTTTCCCTTTACCCTTCACCCATACTCTTGAGAACTCTGCCGAGTTGTACTTTCCAAAGTCTCAATGCCCCGGAAGCCAATATTGCATCATCTTGGTATACATTCCCTCCCCCTCATACACATACCCACCCTGTTCCCCTACCAGTTGTCAGCTTGGTGCCTGGCTTTCCAGCAATCTGCTCTTTCTTTGCCCTGTCTGCCCCACATGGCCAGAATTTCCAGGCTCAGTCTGACTTAAGTTGACCCTCACATGGGCTTTTCTCCAGGATGAGCCCTGTTGCGGGCTGCCTATCAGCTCATATTCATGATGTGAGCCAGCATGGGAGAACGGCATCCTACAGACCGAGGGCATTAGCACTGCGAGGCTGAAGCTCTGCCGAGAGGCAGAGTTGAACTAGATACTCCCTGGAATGCAGCACTTAGGGTTGCCAAATGACCGTCCTAGATGGCCCTTTTCCATTTAACTTCAAGTTTAAAAGGACCCGCGGAAATGCTTAATTCACCAAAAGGGATGTGATGGAAATATGTTCAGCAAATGTAGCTTTATTGGATCTTAGGCTCTGTGAGTTCTTATGTGATATAATCGGTCGGTAATTGAGAGCCATAAACGTTTTAGTTATGTATGAATAGGATTTTATTTATCCAGCCCGTGTTTCAGTGTGGGTGTTTTTTTTTTTTTTTGCTGTTCTAGAATTACAATTTTCAAAGTATTAATATCTGCATAAGGAATACTTATGAGGTAGAATCAGATGTGTTGCCAGCTGCTTTCTTTGAATCGCCGTATTCGCGTGTGGTGTAGAACATCGCACCCCATAGACCATGCCTTTCCATGGGAAACCCCACTGAAATAGGAGTTAGACTATCTGAACCGTGTCTGCCCTCCCAGTAATGCCCTAAATGCAGTGCTCATGAGTATCCTTCCCTCTCTCATTTGATTCTGAGATACAAGGAATAAATGAGACATTCGCTTGGGCTTGTCTCTCTTTCATGAAACCAGAGCCATTGTGGAGTGAATGCATGAGAAGCTTGGGAGGCTGCCTCCGTGGGAGCAGCCACCTCCCAAACGTCTCATCCTCCCCTCTGCCATCCCCAGGCAATGTGCCTGCATTTGTGTGTGCAGATTTATAGTTTATCTTTATCTCTGGCTTCATCTGTAGGTAGCTATTATAGCTGCCTCGCCTGGATATTGTTTGGGCCTGATAGATCTGTCCGTAGTTCATCAAAGGGGAGCCGAGTGCCTAAAAGCCATCGGGTCCAGCTGAGGATGAAATATGAGCCATCAGCCTTGGTAATGGCTGTAAAATTTCATAATTACACGGCCTTTATTACGTTGCATAATGATCCTGAAGCAGTATGGAACAATTAATTAAGATTTTCAACCGTGGCTCTTTCAGAAATTAAAAGGTACTGGGCGCTGAGAAATGGGGATCCGTCTTGCCCTGGAAGCATTAGGGATGGATGCTAAAGCAGGGCTCTGCTGCATATGTCTTTTTCCTTAGGAGGAAGCATCCCTTCGTTACGGAACACACATTGGTACCCCTCGCCCATTTCCCAGCCTTTATCTTAACTTCAGAACCGATGTTTTTAAAAGGGATGGGATTAAAAAGAGTACCCGGCATCTATAAAAAGCTCCCCAACTTCCCCTTTCTCTCCTTTGAAAAATTCTATTCTGCCTGCTGCTGTTGCCATTTATCACATTTATGGTTGTTCCTCTGCACACATTAAATAAACGGAGGCTCTGAGATAGGGGGTCAGTTAACTGCCTACGATAGTGCACTGACCAAGGAGTTTTTCCTATGCACTCTCTCATATCTTGAGGCATTAACATTCTTTCAAGATCTCTACACGTTTGACAGTCATTTCCAGAGGAGCCTTTACCATTTTCCTTTATTATCTCCTGAATGCAGTGTGTCACTTCTACTGTATACCTGTAATTTTTTTCATAATCTTATCTTCCCACTTGATAAAGAGTAATTAAACTTGGGATGAGCCCATAAGAACGTAACTATATTCTAAAAAATAAAGAAAGAAAAATAATAGTATCTAGAGGAAAGTGTAGGTATAGCTATACCCATATGTATACATACTAAGACATATGTGAACAATAACCTTTGTTTATGTGTAAGTGTCTGCATACTTACACATACATGAATAATGACTCATTGTTGGTCTTCTTTTTGAAGTCAAGGAAATTGTGACTAAAGGTGTGCAATAAAATCCCAATGAGAAGATCATGAAAGCAAGCCCGTCATTTCTAAGGTCTGGAGTATAAGCCTCATGCCAGGCTTTCATCAGACATAGTCATGCTTTAAGGATGCCTCTTCAGTGGTGGTGGTGCCAATGCAATTGAGAGTAAGAAACCAAGCGTCCCAGCCTTATGATATGCAGAGGACTCCCGCATATTTGTTCCCATCAAGTATTATTGTTTTTAAATTGACAATCATCACATAACGTTTTAGGGATCTAAATATTTCATGGGAGACTAAAACTTCCCTTGGGCCTCCCCAATAATAAACTTTCGGCAGAAAAACTGGAAAGGCTGATGTATTTCAAGGAGGAGCCTGCTGCTCCAAGTGAATTCTCTTGTTGAAGCATTTAGTCCCTAAATATGAATTTCCTGATCCGCTGTCATTCTCGCTTGCACACTGAGTGTCACTGCCTCCAAAACACTTGTCATTCTTTAATGGAAACAAAACAGTCATTGCAGCCAGAGCCAGCGTCATCTCTCAACCCCTTGCTGCGTTGGCAATAGTGGAATGACAGAGAGGCCCTCGGTAGGGGTAATTAAAATGTAAATATTGATATTTTATTATTTGAAATTACTTTCCAGTGCGGCATTTAATATCTCTCCATCTGTGCGGCTCTGTTTAGCGGTCACTTTACTGCAGCTCTGGGAGGCTGAGCGGCGGCTTGATCCCCGTTATGTCAAAATGCTTGTTGCTGCTTAATTTTGATATCTAATTAAGTGGAAAAGTACAGTCCACACTGTAATCCATGGCATCTTAACCAGCTGCTTGGGTATATTTAGAATTAATCTCCACTATGGAATCATCCTAATGTATGCAATTAAGAGTCTGCCGATGGCTAATTAGGTGTATTAGAATCAGGCGGTGGTTTTTTTTTTTTTTTCCTCCCTCTGTCCCTTGTTTCCCCCTTTCCTTTTGGACCACTGCCGACGTAAGAGTGTCTGCCTCTAGAGGTGTTCTTAATGCCACTCAAATCAAGTTAGAAGATGATACAAGTTCCTAATAGATTCATGTGTGTGCGGCAACCCAGAGTGTGGTCCCTGTCCCCTGTATTTTTCTTGAGTCAACCTTGTGTTGGAATTCTTGGGGGTTATTGACAGGATCTCAGGGGGCTGAAAGGGACTGCAGAGGACAGATTTGAGCTTCATGGATAAAATCATTTTCCAGCAGACTAAATCAGGGAGGCTGGGGGCAGGAGATTAGGGGCTCTTGTCCACTTAAAGAGGGAAAGGTTGCTGCTGTTTGTTTGTGCTGGGGTCTGCATGCTGCAGCCTGTTTTTTGAATGGGAGAGTTTCTCTGAGAATTAATGAACCCCACACATCCAGGTGAAGTATGGCAAGCAGACCTTCATTGCCAAGGAATTGCCACCCTCTGATGCCAAGGACTCTCAGGAGCTGGGCTGTCTCCTGGTTTTTATTTTGCTTCCTCTTCATTCAGCCAGTTATCCAAACTGAGGACATCAAAGGGAGGGCCATGGAGGAATTGAAGGGGTTGCTCCTATTGTCAGTGAGAAGATAGCTGGTAGCCTCCCCCTGGAACCTATGCCAAGCCATAACCACTTAGCTGTGTCTCTGCCAGCACCACTGGCCATGAACTTGGGAGTAAATATTCGTGAACAGATCTCCATTAGTCACAGAGGCGATCCTGCCACAGCCAGACTCCAAAGTGGACCCTCAGAGGCAGAAATACAGAAAGCCTTTTCCCCCCAGGATGTCCAGAGTACAAAGTACGGCCAGATCTTTCAGGATCTGTGAGGACAATCTTTCGTAGTATTTAAATGTGGAGCTTTATGTCATCATGCTGTAATTTCATGCCTGTGACATGAGGCTTGCAGACAACTTGCTTCCTCTTACATATTTGCACGAATGCCTGTGACACTTTGTTCTTAGTGGCCCGCGCTGCCGTCCTCTAGCTTATGCGCAGGACCTCCTGTTTTAGTTTTGTTCTCTCTTTCCTTCTTGGTCAACAATGTCTGTTTTAGGAAAATGAAGGGAACACTTGAAGGGCTTTCCATGTAATAATCAAAATGATTAGGAGGAGGATGCACACACTAAGAGACGAGCATCAGCTCTCAGTGATTAGGGCCCACACTGGGTTTGTGTCTCCGAAGCAAGGAGGGGATTAGGTACATCTGAAAATATCGGAAGCTATTTTATTTAAAAACAATGTAGGAGTTATGTGTGAGTTTCTCTCAGAGATCCCAACTCTTGCTCATTTCAGTGAAGGTATACATACTATTTTTTTATTATTTTTTTTTAATTTATGAGTGGTAGCTGGATACCAATTTTCAAGTTTGGAGTTGCACTCATGTGAAAGAAATGCCCCCGGCTCCCCTAATTCCTCCATCACTCCATGGCATCTATGAAGATGTGTGGCTTTCAGCCACAGGAGAACTATGACAAAGGGACTTATTTAACAAGACGCCATGGTGTTCAGTGAGCTCCACATATGTCATTAGTCAGCAGAACGATGGCCTCTCATGGGCTCCTTAGTTAATGTTTAACCCCAAGCAGACAGAGGCTGAAGGAATTGTGTTGTAAACTTTCCTTCTCCTTCCAGTTTTCTCTTTTGCAACATCCAAGTAATCAAATATATAACCCTGTCTCCTTAATCCTGTATAACTTAGCCAGTGTGTCAAACATGCTTTTAGATTCTTGATATGAGAACATCATTTGGGCACACATAACAGAAGCAAAGCTGCCAGGGCTAAGGTTCAGATTTCCACTCAGTATTTGTTGGTTCTAAGTAAAACAGGTCTCTGTTGAAATTCTTACTCAACTTGACTTATAGGGAAAAGAGAAGCACATTAAATTATGTACATATATTAATTTAAAGTTTATTTTGGAGTTAGAAACAGTGGGAATAAACAAGGCTTTCAGCTTCCTCTTTTTCAACCAGTTGGCCAGCAAGCCTCAGCAAGCCTCCTATCTCTGCACTCACCAGTGCTAGGGTTACAGGAGCACACAACAGCATGCCCAGCTATTATGTTCATGTTGAGTGTACAAACTCACGTCTTCACACTTTCACAACAACCATTCTTACCCACCCACCCAACCATTTCCTCAGTCTCTCAAATTTATTGTCAAAGGAAGGATATATTCCCTGTTTTTAATAGCGTGAAACCTGTATGAATGTCATTTAAATTACATTAGCACCTTGTTCTGATGTGGTGGATAGAACAGGGCAGAAGTGACCTCCTTGCTGTTTGCAGATGTCTGATTCTCTGCTTTACAATGGGAAGGCTGCTTACTTCACTCGTGCTCTTCTTCAGTGGCTCCTGCACTGTGGCAAATCCATGTGAATGGGTGAGCACTTGCACTGAGCAGCCCGGAGTTGCAACATAGACCGGGAGGCAAGTGCCAGATACGCATCGTCAGGCTGCTTTCTCTGTGTTGTTTTCAAAAAGAAGGGATCATCTCTGAAACCTAGTGTCCTGTATTTAACAATGACCATTCCTTCTTGTCCTCCTCTTCTTCCTCCTTCTTCCTCATCCTCTTTCTTGCTTAGTGTGGTAGCTGCCATCATCATCACTATCAGGGAAGACAGTCATTTTTAGGAAGTAAGATGGGAAGGGGAAAGGAAGCCAGATGGTGGAAGAAATTCAGTGTTTACCAGAAAATTCAAGTTTTGGCCTGCTGGAATTCTGCAAGCTAAGGGAACATTTTTAAAGGTCATTATTATTTATATTTTATTATCTTTTTGTAAGCACACAGAATAATGGCTTCCTTTATGACCTTTCCATATATCATCCTACTTTGCCCACACTCACCTCCCTGATGCTATCCCTCGTACCTCCTTCCCACTCCCGGTGAACCCACTACCACCCCCGACCCCCAAGAAAGCATTGTTTTTAGTCAGAGGAAGGCATATTTATACGTTGTCTTTGAAAGATGCTTAAATAGCTATGGATACAATTATAGAATTGGAATCAAAAGAGAGAGTGGAGGTCTCAACAAAAATTGGGGTTGGGGGCCTGGAGGATAGAGAGAATGTGGACAACCAGCCCTAGGCTTCCCTCTTCTGCATTCCTGCATATTTGCTCATCCTTACAGCATTTATGGTCTTTTCTGCATTGTGCTCCAATCCACTTTCACCTAACTGTGAAGTGTTAGGAGATAAGGGCCGTAGCCCATTCATTTCCTATACTCTAAAATACAGAGCATACTACAGTGCCTATGTAGGTGCCCCAAGGGTCGATGGGCATGAATTTCCTTATAATAAAACCTTCAGAAACATAGTGATACAGGGTTTGCCATAGCAAGATTTCAGGGTCGTCTCCTGTTGCACATGAGGGCTAGGGGAGAGAGGTCTGACTTGTTCCTGTGTCTCATCAGTGCCAAGGTGCTAGATGTGTCCCTGGACCCCAGGTCCCTCTGTCCCCAGTGCTCTGAACTATGTCTTCCATACTGAACCCCAGTAGCTTTGTGACTCCTAGGTGTAACGTTTGCTGCTCCGTTGAGTCTGAAAA
Source organism: Cricetulus griseus (assembly GCF_003668045.3). Lineage (NCBI taxonomy): Eukaryota > Metazoa > Chordata > Mammalia > Rodentia > Cricetidae > Cricetulus > Cricetulus griseus. The sequence goes on along the minus strand of NC_048598.1, from coordinate 6,653,327 downwards.
CTGTTCAAAGTGGAAGGAGGGCCGGCTAAATACTGTTGGCCATCGTCAGTTGTCTAGATCTTGGAGACACTGTTAGTAGACAAGCCTCTTTTATCCTCTTCTACACTCCACCATCTAGTTCCCAGCTGACAGCAATGCTGTTTTATGAGTTATGTTAGTCCTGTGTACAGGTTGCTTCTGTCCTTTGCTTTTGAATATCTCACAAGTCTGTCACAGTCAAAAGATGAGCTTCCTAGTCAGAACTCCCTTGTTTGGGGACAGGTGAGAAATAAAGATTGCAGTACAAGAAAAAGAAAGTAGCTAGCCTCTCCCTGTCTTAAAGGAAGTTTACTACATATTTGACTCACGATCTCTAAGAATTGTTTTATTCTTTGTTTAGTTTCAGAGACAGGAGAAATAAAGTTACAACCAGGTACAGGCTTGTGAAAGTCTAAGGCCATGGTTTTCAACCTTCCTAATGCGTGACCCTTTAATTCAGTTTGTCATGTTGTGGTGACCCCCAGCCATAAAAGCATTTCATTGCTACCTCACAACTGTAATTTCACTACTGTTATGAATCATATTGTGAATATCTGATATTCAGGGTATCTGATATGCAACCTTGAAAGGGGTGGAGACCTGCAGGTGGAGAACTGCTGACTATGAGCTTGTCTAAGCTATGGTCTGGCCATCCAGAAGTGTTTAGGGAAAGGAAGGAGTTCCAAAGAAACGTTATGAGATTCATAGAGAAATCCTCGCCCTTCTTACTACAGCTTGGCCTGATCCATGGCAGGTCCACGCTCAAGGCAGGCTGGCTGTTGTTGGTATTCTGTCCACTGTTGGCTGGGCGATGGTTCAGTCAGTGAAGCACTTGCTACACGGCATGAAGTCCTGGGTTGGATCCCTAGAGCCCATGTGAAATGTCTGATATAGTTGTGTGAACATGTAATCCCATCATCAGGAAGGCAGAGAGGGGAGGGCTACCTGGGGCTCATTGGACAGCCAATCAAACCCAGCTGGTGAGATCCAGGTTCATTAAAATACCATGTGTAAAAAAATAAAAGTGAGAACAACTAAGGAAGGCACTACAAACACCTCTGGCCTCCACATGTATGTATCCCCACATACATATACATGTATGGACACACACACACACACACACACACACACACACACACACACACTCCACTAAGACCCAGATCTGTGCATTTTGTGACTGATTGAACAAGTGATAATGTCTATCAATGTGTGCAAAAAGCAACCGGCTGAACAGCACACAGACTTGTGTCTACACAGGGCCCTGTAACTGAGCATCTAGTGATAGCTAAGACTGAGCCTTAACTTTAGTGGTACCATCACTCTTCCACAGTTCCTGTAAATGTCAGCTTTACTTGTGCAGGAGCGAGAGAACTGTGCTACAGTTCCAACTTTGCCATCTCAGGGAGTCACTGTAGTCCAATAATAACTGCAGCCTAATATGCTGTTTGTTGAAATAAAAAAAAAGTCAATTACTTTTATTTATTTTTTTTGTGGAGTAGAGAAAGTACAGTTCAAAACCCATAAACAGGCAAATCAATGTCATGATTAACTGATACTAACAAATATCCCGAGGATTGAAACGTTGGCTTTCTGTTCTAAGCTAAGCAGCTGACAGGGAAATGCCTAGCAGGGGTTAAAACCAAATGCCTGCACGGCAGCCTATTTCTGTCAACACTCCATTCAGGAAATAAACATTTATGCTTTCTGAAATGAAAGTGTATTTTTGAAGACTAGCCGTCAGATATTTTTTGCCCTTCACACTTTCAAATGCTTAGCCTTTTTGTACATTGATTACAAAGTGCATCAGTTTGCCAGGCTGGAAAAAAAAATGTCCCCGACGAGTGCCTGTGGCAGCACTGTCAACCCCTGAAGTTTCCAGCAGAAATGGGCAAGAATGTTGGCACAAAGCAGGCTTTCTTCAAGCCTGCTACCTCAGGGGCAGCCGCCTTTTGAGAGGCTTTCAGCCTTTCCAAGTGACGTTCTCCACTGTCATCTGGTGGGTTTGGAGTACACTGTAGTGTGGATAAACACACCATTTAGCTGCAGGTCAGGGTAGAGAGAGAACCCTTCCACTGAGCAAAATGCCCGAGATACAGTAAGCGGCACCAACTCCAGGGCAGTCAGAGATGGAGAGAGATCAGACATGTCAGTGGGATCAGTGGAAGGGGCTGCAGCTGGGGAGGAGAAAAATGTGCTGTGGTGTATTCTAAAAAGCTGTAAGAGGGATGCACATTGGAAACTATAACCTGCCACATGCCAAAGAGTAGGATCCGGGGTTGAACAGCACATGAGCTTCAAGGGACACAGTGGCAAACCGCATTTCATTTCGCTTGGGAGAAAGGTATCTCGCCAGCGAAAGCTACATGTTATAGGTGACAGGGACTCTACTTTGTAGCCTGGTAGCTATAAAATACCACCAAATGCCTAGTGAGAACACGAACAAGTCATCATTCGGATACAGGATCTGTGAGCCCATAACACAATCATGTTTAAAAACAAACAACAACAACAACAACAAACCCCTTAGAGTCAGCTTCATTACTGCAGCATTTCCATTTAGGCTCATTATTTAGGTGTCTGTGCTTCACTTACATCTCTTGATAAAGATATTTTTTCATCCATGTGTCTTTGTAGAAGGAAAACGAAGCCAGCCATCCTCAAGGCAGGGTGAAAGGATATTTCTAAAAGCCAGACGTGGTGACTCATGTCAGTTATCCTAGCAATAGGTGGACAGAAGCTGGGGGATGATCCTCAGAGGGAGGCCAGCATGAGCTATGTAGCAAGTTCAAGGTCAGACTGGACCATGCCAAATAAATAAATAAATGATTAATAAATAAATATTTTATGGAATGGAAATCAAGTCTCTATTGCATACTGGGCCCCTGTAGGCCTGGGATACATGATTGTTTTGTAGGACTTCTAAGTGCTACCCCATGGTTTCGGTGTGGAAACTTTATTCCAGTTTCTAGATTGCAAGGTGAATTTGCAAAGGGACAAACTGTGAGACACTGGTGGTTTTCAAGACAAGAGACAGGGGGGGGGGGGACAGGACTGACTGCCTCAGCCTTTACAATGTGGGTTGGGGTTTTTTTGCTTTTGTTTTTTGTTTTCTTCTGATGCTTTTGTAAAAATCACACTGCTTTAACAAAGTGAGCAAAAATATTTCAGGACATCAAACAAGCAAAGTTGTCAGAGCTTTGTGTTAAAAAAATGGCACCTTTTCTTTTCCTCTCTTTTTTGTTATTTCAGAGTAAAATAAAAGGGCAAGAGTTTGGTTTGCAAAATAGATGAGCACAGACGCCTACACAGAATCATCAATGCAAAGGGGACAAATTGCGGAATCAACCTTTAAAAATGATATTTTATTGCTTTTGCTTAATTAAACCCCAAAGAAATATGGCAGACATTGTTGTTGTTGAAAAAATGTTAATTTGTAAATCACAGGGACAAAGGGGCCCCATGCAACTTTCAAGTTTCCGCACACGTAAATGTCGATAGAGCGCCTTCTCCATCATCAGCACTAAATTCACATTGATGCCTCTTTTCTTCTCCGTATTGATCCTTCCATGAGAACGTAGATTTGTATCTGTTAATTAATGTGTCCTGAAACAGCGTTTGTATTAATCAGGCAGATAAGAAAAATTGGATGGCTGCACCCCAGTGACAACCGTAAAAGTGCTGGCCCTGATAAAATCACGGATGGACCTCAATAAAAAAGTTCCTCCTTCCACTCAATAAACTAATCATCCTGCTTTTAATTATTCGGCAGAAAGATGTGTGGAGATTGGAGAATGTGTAAATCTATTTACTAACAGCAGGGTCTCTGAGGGAGGGTGGGGCTGCCTCTGGACGCTGCTCCGGGCTACACGGTCTCTCCATCTGCTGCCGCAGCAAACCACTGTTTAGGATTGTGAAAAGGAAGAATTAAACCAGGAAAATTAAAAAAAAAAGTCTGTTTCTTCTGGTTTAGAAGTTTCCCAGTGATGACTTTTGGTGTTGTTGATGATGATTGAATTTGTAAAAGAAACCCCTTAGTCTTTCTTTCTCAGTCAGTCAGTGTGGGATGGGTGGTGGGGTAGAGAGAACAAAGAGTTTTGTTTGTCTTTTGTAGAACTTAGTTTTCTTTGATAATTATTTTCCCAGGTGACGGTTGACTTCTTTAAAATGCTGTCAGGATGTATTTATTAATGTAATACCAAATTTCACTGATTAAAATATAAAGACCTAACAGCCCTGTCAAATACCATGTAAGTGCCTTTATAATAAAAGAAATGCTACAGGGATCCCACCAAAAGAAGCAGAAGTAATCCTTCTGATGATTTTATTGAGCACACATGGTACCAAGAGCAGCCCACTGGTTTTCTCAGTGGGTCAGGAAAACTTCTCCTCTTCTTTATTGTCATGTGGGACAGAAATGATTCCACATGAATAAAAATGGGACCAACTAATGGCAAGCAGAAGCCTGGATAATGATGGATAATGATGATTGGACCTTACTATCTAGGAAGGGCATAAAAAGAGATTTCTTAAGTTGCATTAGTTACAATGATCTCCCTTCTTTCTATAGGATTACTGCTAGGAAGGCTTTAAATCATGGTAGGGTGTACTCAGTAACCATGGGCTGGGGAATATGGGCTTGGAATTCTGGGTCATATTGTTGTCGAGGAAATACCTATTTTTTAGGTCTCTTGGGAACAGTCAACCGGTTATCAGTTATTGTCATGGACACAACAAGTATGTTATATAATAATATATTATACAGAATAGTGTTATATATAACAATATTATATAAGATTCAAGTACATCATATAACACGTACACACATACATCTACTTAGACCTAATGAGTAGATTGAGTAGATTGAGTTGTCTTACTTCCTCTTTCTGTGTTGAACAATATTTTTATTTCACAGCAATTTGGTTTTTGGTACTCAAGTGTAGAAGAGAGTTTCCATAGCCTCTATGGATGCTTTCTAAAATTTCAGTGAAGGATCAAGCCAGCTATTATTTCAGGTGAAAATTAAAACACAAAGCTTCCCAACTGCATGTTGTAAGTTAGCAGCTAGAAGACTTGCCCTTTTTAAATTTCCCAAATGCAAAAACAAGTTCATTGTCCTGTATGAGCTGAATGGCTGAGCCAGTGCCTGAGTCTAGTCAATATTTACATTTGGGCTCTGGCTTTCTGCCTGGTCTTCCCACTAGACAATTTCATTTCTATATTTAGATTTTTTTAAACAAACAGACTTTAATAATAAGAATGAATTGTAGATTTTTCTTTATCAAGGAGGCTGGTAAACTAAGATTTCTCCTTTCTTTATATACTGGCTAGTGTTGAAAAGAGGAATCCGAACTGATGTCTGATGGGAGAAGTAGCCAGTTGAAAATACTGAGTTGGCTTTAATTCACTGCATGGATGCTACAGAGATAAACTTTCAAGATGTTGACTGTTATGCAGTTTTAATTGCTTTCTTCCATGATATGTGTGTGTGGGGGGGTATTTTTGCCTTCATCTTCCTCATCCATATTAGTTCTTAACAACTAGGTAGTTGAAGGTAACTGAAAATCTTACCTCCTTTAATGTTGGGAATAGATCAGAGAGGTGACGTGGTGCTTTCTCTGCAAATAAAGGAAAGACAATCATCCCTCTATTATGTTTCCCTGGCTGGGTTTGTGATTCTACCATAGCACCAACCAATTGAAGCTGGCTTGGGACTTGGACTTTGGGTTTACAGAGTGATGCTGGGGTAGGGGAGTTAATAGCTTCTGATCAGAGCCCAGCATATGTTTGAGCCCTGAGACAGAGGTTGCCCACCCTAGGAAGCTCAGGTTGCATTATGAAATTGTGGCTTTAGAGTAACTTGATCCACCCATTTTTCCCACGCAGGCTTCTCCACACTGTCTCTGGCGGATCAGATGAGCCTTCTCCAGAGCGCATGGATGGAAATCTTGATCCTCGGGGTTGTGTACCGATCCCTTTCGTTTGAGGATGAACTTGTCTATGCAGACGATTATATAATGGATGAAGACCAGTCCAAATTAGCAGGCCTTCTTGACCTAAATAATGCTATCTTGCAACTGGTGAAGAAATACAAGAGCATGAAGCTGGAGAAGGAAGAATTCGTCACCCTCAAAGCGATAGCTCTTGCTAATTCAGGTTGGCATATGGATGTGGTCATTGTTGCATTGTTATCGATGTTACTTTCCCCCTTTCTGTCTCTTCTTGGGGATTTGTGAGGCCTAGTTTGTAAAGTCTCCATGAGTCAGCAAAATTATAATCAGCACAGCTTTCTAGTGAAAAGTTAGAAAGAAAAATAAACTTAGAGGGAGCGGTTTTTATTTCACTTCTTCTCATAAGCTGTGACACTTTTACCACCCCTTGCATTTACTAATTTGGAGCAGAGCAAAGCGGAAGGTCTTGAGGGACTTACACAAATGGGCACTCTTGGGACAAAATTAGCTTCATTGTTGTTTCTGAGTGAGTCAATGTCGGTGAGTTACGGAGAAACACTCCCCACCTTCCTCTCAAAAAGGCCAATTTTGCAGTTGAGAAAAATCTATGCCATGTGGCCTCTTGGTTTTGTTATGAAAGGTCACTCTGTGGCTTATAGTCTGGAATTCTCTAAACATGGAATTCTGTTGAAAGTGTCACCTGCAGTAAGGGTTAAGAATGATAGGCATAGGCATGCCTTGCTTTTGAGCAGTAGTGTACTAAGATTGGGGCAAACTCTGGTGAGTGAAAAGCATTGGTACTCTGTTGTTTTCCCTTTGTGCCTTCCCAGATACTAGATTGTCTCTTTTAACATTTGCATAAAGTTCAGGCTAGATCCCTCCTAATGATGGGCGGGTCTTCAGATACCTGCCTGTCAATAACAGCTCTCAAGCCCTGTACCATTGACAGTCACACCGTGCTCTTTCCAACAGCTTTTGTTTTGACCCTGTCTTTGAACTTTATCTTGGTTGCTGGCCAGTAGCTTTCCCTTTAATTACAAGAAGGAAACTGTCAATAAAATCTGTTAAATGGGATGCAGTGAGTGGCTTGAATGGGCGGATGGCTATTTGTTCAAATTCTGCAGTATTCAAGGTATTGACAGTTTGTTTTCTGGGGCCATATGTGACGATCAATCTCAGGCTGGGCTTAGCCGCGCTGAAAAATGAAAAACCAGATTGCTTTTGCTTACTTGTGGATGACGACTTTGTGATCTGGCTCGGGTGTGGGCAAGATGAGATCTTCTGCCCAAATTGCCCCCACGAGAGCCAGGGATGCGTGACTGTTTTTAGAAATAATTTTTAATTGATTTTGTAATTAACAGTTCATCTACAATATTGATGCATGAATCCTTGGACTGATAGAAGGGAAATTGTTTTCAACAATGAAGTTGTACCTTCCTATTTGTCTTCATAATGGGCGTTGGCATCTCACAGTTTTAATTGTGAATATAACCCACTCCTTACAACACCGTTCACCCCTCTTCCCCTCCCTCTCCTGTGAAACTTAAAATATGATTTCTTGTGGCAAATGACCTTGTTTGTTTACAAACTCACGAGACACCCTTGCCTTGCTCTTCAGAGGGTCCAGTGGGATATGAGATAGAAGGTTTCTAAGAATTTGGTAGTTTGCTTAGTCTCCACCTTATAGCATCACTCCAAATTGAATGCAAGATTTCACAGTGATGGTTTTGCAACAGATTTTTACTTGATGATCATAAAAAGAATTCCAACTGAAACCATTTAGGCAGTTCATTGTTTTTTTTTTAAATGGAGGAAGCACATTTTATATCTTTTTATGCTTCCAATTGATTTTTGTAAATTGTTGGTTAATTATAAACCCTGAGCAATGCTAAAAACTTTGTCATCAAAATCGCTGAAAGTTGGCAATTGGAGATGTTCTAGGCTTAATTTATGGCTAAGTATTCTAATTTAGACCCCCTCAGTTCCTTACTAAATGTTTAATCATTGATATTGTTACAACATGGATGTCCCAACCCAGTCCTTCTGCTGCCAGGCTAGGAAGGAAACTGCATGGCTGTAGTCACACATGGCTACAAGTCCTCATTTAATGTACCCATTAAACCTAGGAGTTGTTAAGAGGCTTCCTACCTCACCTAGTTACTAGTAGCTAGTTACTGAATAGCATGGCTTCGAAGAGTGTTTCTGCATCAGCTGACTCTAATGTCTGTTTAGCTTTCTGATACCAAGAAAAATTAATTGCATCCAGTTCAGAATCCTAGCCTTTTAGTTTGGGGGGACCCACTCAAAGGTCATTTTCTTTGATACTTTGAATATAAGGTTATTTTGTTCCATTTGTTTTTGCCCATAATTTGCCATAACTTATAGATTTAGTCTTGTTTAGATCCAATGTGAGTTTCTTAAATGCTTATGGGAACATCTGTGTGAGCACATCTGTGAGCATATTCCTGTGAGCTCAACTGTGTGAGTGCATCTGTCTGAGCATATCCCTGTGAGCTTATCTGTGCACACATCCTGTGGGCGCATCTGTGTGCACACATCCCTGTGGGCACATGTGTGTGAGCACATCCCTGTGAGCATCTGTGTACACACATCCCTGTGGGCACATGTGTGTGAGAACATCCCTGTGGGCACATGTGTGTGAGCACATCCCTGAGAGCATCTGTGTGCACACATCCCTGTGGGCACATGTGTGTGAGCACATCCCTGTGAGCTCTTGTGTGTGAGCACATCCCTGTGGGCACATGTGTGTGAGCACACATCCCTGTGAGCTCATGTGTGTGAGCACATCCCTGTGAGCTCATGTGTGTGAGCACACATCCCTGTGAGCTCATGTGTGTGAGCACATCCCTGTGAGCTCATGTGTGTGAGCACACATCCTGTGAGCGTATGCTGATGCTTTGCATAGACACATAAATGTGCTAGAAAATGCCCTGTTTTTCTTTTAGCATTCAAGAATTTTAGATTAACATGAGTGAATTCTTACATAGAAATTAATATTATTTAGTAGAGACCTATGTGACCTTTTTCTGAACGGCTGCAGATGTTAACAGATATCTCAGTTATCTGTCTTGTCTTATTTTAAACATCTGCTTTCATTTGCTAATCGTAAATATTGTGCTTCTGCTTGGCAAGCAGACAGTTGGATTCCTGATAAGGGCTGTCCTGCCTTCCAGTGAGCTCATTTCATTCAAGAATAGATATGAATAAAATTAATGCTTTTTTTTTACTGCCATATAATACTTCTAGAATAAATACCTACTGATAGAATAGTATAAATACTATTTTGATTTTCAGCTTAAAGGCTAGAGTAATTTTTGGGGACCTGGCAGCTGAGGTCATACCTCAGGACAAATTGATTTGTATGCACAATTGTAGAATGAATGTCTAGTGACAGAATGCTATGACTTCTTTAGGTGGTTGGGACAGGGTGGGGCTGTATTTAATTAGCATATTTGAACCCTCATGGAAGTTTGTCTTAGTATCTCTTAATCATTTTTATTATCATCCTCTCAGGGGAAATTTTTGATAAGATTTTCCTTTTAACTTGCTAATTAAATAGCAATACTACAAATATGTAATTGTTTATGTAGCACATATTTGTGAATGTTTTGTCTAAGGGGAATTGTTTTCTACTCTGTAAGCCTGCATTTCCTCTATTTCAGAGAACAAGGTTTAGACATGTGAATAGTTTCTTTCTTTTTTTAATTTTTTTAAAAAAATAGATTCTTCTCATACAATACATCCCAACTCAACCATAATTTTCCCTGCCTCCTCTCCTCAATACTTCCCGCCTCCTCTCTCCCCCAGATACACTCCACCTCCATTTCCTCTTCAGAAAAGAGCAGGCCTCCAAGAGACAATTGTAAAACAGGACAAAACAATATACAATAAGACAAGGCAAATGGTCTCTTCGTAAGGCTGGGCGAAGCAACCCAATAGGAGGAAACGAGTCCCAAGAGCAGGCAAAGAGTCAGAGATATACTAGCTCCCACCATTAGGAGTCCCACAAAAACACCAAACTCACAACCACAACCTATATGCAGAGGACCTCATGTAGACCCGGGAAGGGCTCATGCTTGCCTTTTCAGTCTGTGAGCCCGTTTGAGCCCTGCTTAGCTGATTCAGTAGGCTATGTTCTCCTAGGGTCCTCCATTCCCATGGACTTCTGCAATCTTTCCTCCCTCTTTTACTCTGGGTTCCTCAATCTCAGAGGAGAGAGACCCTGAACCATAAAGCAATCTAGGTGAACTAAACAGTGTCACTAAGTGACACAAATATTGGAAACTAGATATTAAAGGTGATGACTTTTTCTTTTTTCTTTCTTTTTTTTTTTTGGTATGGGGGACATTGACAGAGACTGTATTATTAAACTTCAAGATAGAAATATGGAATCTACATAGAGCTAAACGATGAGAATAGATGTCACTAACAAAATCCTTTTCAATCTACAGAAGATACTTGGTTCTTGGATAATTCTAGAATTTTCCTCCATTTCTCTGATGTTCTAGAGATGGCTTTAGTTAGTTACTGGTCAAGAAGTTATATACATACATACATACATGCATACATACATACATACATACTCGATACATTTATCTATTTATTTATTTTGGAGAACCTTACTGTAGCCATCTCTTTTTTAAAACTTCTCTTGAGGGAAATCTCAAGATACCCGATGGAGGAGACACATTTACCTGCGGTAAACTGATGAAGACTTGTAGTCACTGTAAGACAGAAAGTTGGACGTTGTTGTTGCTCTCAATCTATTGTTTTTTAACCTACAAATGACCATGCACTGTGTTTGAGATGCCCAAGTACAGAAGACCTGGGAAATTCCAATTTCACCTTCAGAAACCTAAACTGATGGCTTTACTTTAGAAGTCATGCCTACTTTTTTATTTTCCTGTCTTTTGATAATTGTAGCACAGTTTTACTTGGATGTCTGTGAGGAAGGAATTCTAGATATTTTCTTTCCTTAAGCACAACTACAAAACCTGAATAGGTACAAGTTCCTTATGTAAAATGCCATAATGTTTTTATATAACCTAGACTTGCTTGTTTTAGCAACTTATTTCTAGATTATTTATAATATGTGGTGCCAGGTAAATTCAGTTAAATGGTTGATGTATTATAGAGAATAATGACATAATTTGTATCTTTATTTAAAAAAAAAATGTTTGTGCTCTTTTCTCTAGGCATCAGAATTCTAAAATCAGTTTCATCAAGTGTACTACAAAGATATGGACAGAGGTCAGCCCCCTCTGGGAGCCCTAGAGAAGAGTTCCTTTCCTTGACTTCTCTAGTATTGGTCATGTTCCATAACTTATAACATCTGCATAGATCTGTCCATCCACTCATTCATCTTTCTTTTCATTTTATCTTATATTCTTGAGAAAGTGTCCTACTAGGTAGTTGAGACTAGCCTTGAACTCCTGATCCCTGTCTCTCTGAATACAGACACGCCTGCCCTGCCAGGCTCTTCCTCCATCATAAAAGCCAGTGATGCAGAAGTTAAACTTCATGACATTGCTGATTTCTCTCTACTTTGATGTTATTGGTGTGAATATTTCAAGACAATCTCCCATATGAAGGAAGGTTCTATCTTAGTCACATGCAAAGTTCCTTTTGCCCTATGAGGTGACATTTATGGGTTCTAGGACACAGCACTTGGACATCCTTGGAACCAATTTTCAGTGTGACACAATGAATATATGAGCAAGGTCAAAAAATAAGACTGCAAAGTACCCAGGAACCCTTCCAGATGTCTTGTTCCAGCCCGAACCCTCTCCCTGTCCTCCAGAGTAACTGCTTTTAGAAAATGAGGTGCTAAATATAAACCTATTGATTCAAATAGATGCACTGGATCCTATGAATGTAGCAGATGGAGATGCAGGGAGAAAGTTAACTCTATCTTAAAGAGTAACCCCATGCTATCCTGGCTTTTATTGTTACCACTTCCTTATGTTTGTTATTAGATTGTTTATGCTTAGTGACTGCAGCTGAGAATAGCTCATTTATCTAAAAAATCTCGTGGATGGGTTTTTTAATCCAAATGTACAACCGTAGTCTAAATGTTCCCCTTTCCTTTCCATTTTCTTCAGTCTGTTGTAGAAATGAGAACATCTGCCCTGCAGAGTCCCCACAGCCTTGATGCTACAAGCTCTTAATTGTTTCTCTGTCCTTTGCAGTTTGTGACCATCACGCTCAGGTCCTTGCCCTGCGGCACCATGCAATGCCCAGCGGCCGGTTTGTGGTGTCATGGCTGAGGATGCCGATGACTCCAATCCATACATCACTGGAGATTTCAGAGTATTGACTGTGGCCTCAACTCTTGTTTTTCATTCAGCAGTGATGTATAGGAATATGTGTTCTGTTTTTCTCTCATTTCTCTTTAGTGACTAGGAATATAGTTTATAGATAAAAGCAGAAGAAATACTTGATTCAATCTCTTTGTTTTCCAGTTTTCAAAATTAAAAAAGTATCCTTTTAAAATGTCATTATAAATATAGGTATTCATGCATATTTAGTGGATACCAATCAGTTGCAAATATTAGCTTTACTGAAGCTAAGGATTGTTCCAATTTAGTCAGTGGTCAATTTATAGAATGTTCTTCAATGAGTTGGTGGTTTTAGATGAAATTCATGCCATTTGGTCTGACAAGGTGTTCTATACCCATTTTAAACCAGAGGCCAGGAATAGATGTCAACCTGGGGAACTGTTAGGGACACCTACATGTAAATCTAATTGTATGTGTTTCACCAGGATCTTGGAGACAACATTGTCACTGACTTGTGTTAAAATGTTACTTGATTTGACTTTGCTGTCCAGTTACTATGCTATAACTAAGACTTATGATCAGTGCTTTTCATTCTTTTAATTTTTTTTGGGGGGGTATCCATCTTGTCAATCAAGAGCCCATTTGTCATACAGTTGTTAATCAGGGTTCCTGGACAACAGGTGATTGCTGACCATGGGTCATTCTAGAAGACCTTAGCTAGTGTGCCTAGAAATTTTGAAACATAAGTTCTCTTTTAAGATTAAGTAGTCTGTGTTGGCAATTTATAAACACCCAAAAGAGTGACCAGTTCTGCTACACACAATGGATTACAGGGCATGCTGGTTCATGCTGGTTCACGCTACAGTCTAGACTTACCACTGAGTATACTTACATACTTCTGATACTCAGTTCTAGCTCAGAGTCAAGTCTGGGGACTGAGAGATCATCATTGAGAATGAGCTACAAGCAGGAAGTCAATGCTTTGCTCTAGGTAATCAATAAAAGTATTTGGTGATGGCTGGAAGAGACGTTGAGTGCTTCAACTACAGAAGTGGATGAATCTATCCCTGTTCTCAAAGAGTGGGGATGACACCTTCCCTTAAGGTCCCATTCACAGGGGAAGCTATTAAAAATTGAGAAATGGAACTGGAGAGGTGGCTTGGTGATTAAGAGCACTGACTGTCCACCAAAGGACCTGGGTCCAAAACTCAGCACCTAGATAGCAGTTCACAATTGTCTATAACTTGACTCTCAGGGAATACAATAGCCACTTCTGGCCCCTGTAGGCACTGCGAACAAATGGTACACATCAGGCCCAACACCCACATACATTAAATAAATACATTTAATACATAATAAAAACATTCTATGTGGCTAATTATTAATTATTAAGGGTTAAAATACCATATAAGTAACAGTATATGTCTTATTTGAACTTTGAAAGTTTAACTTTTTTAATAGCATATACAAATACACACACACACACACACACACACACACACACACACACACACACATATATATATATATATATATATATATATAATATATATATATCTTATTCAGTAGTCCTGAATCAAAATTTAGTGGAAAGTTGTGGATCTAGCCCACTAGTACTTTCTGTCTTTCTTTCTTTCTTTCTTTCTTTCTTTCTTTCTTTCTTTCTTTCTTTTTCTTTCTTTCTTTCCCTCCTCCCTTTTTCTTTCTTTCTTTCTTTCCTCCCATCTTCCTTCCTTCCTTCCTTCCTTCCTTCCTTCCTTCCTTCCTTCCTTCCTTCCTTCCTTTCTTTCTTTGGTTTTTCGAGGCAGGGTTTCTCTTTGTTGTCTTATTTGTCCTGGCACTCACTCTGTAGACCATGCTGACCTTGAACTCACAGAGCTCCTCCTGCCCTGCCTCTTGAGTGCTGGGACTGAAGGTGTGCGCCACCCCTGCCCAGCTCAGCAGCATTGCTTCAATGTGGTGGTTCAGGACTTGGGTTCGGGTATTCCCTCCCAGCCAATCTGGCACTCCTGGCAAGCTTCACCGCGTCAGGTTTGTTGATGCGCTGATGACCGCTGTCCCTACATTTACCTTGTTTCATTCATTCTGATTCTGGCACCCATTGCCTTGGGAATGTACTTGAAAACAAACCAGTACCCACAGCCAAAGCACAACAATGAGTGAACGACACTTCCGCCGCACCTGGCATCTGTGTGTCAGCCCAGCCCAGTGAAGAGAGCAGATGAAAGTTAGAGAACCAGCACTTGAACTAGGGCCCCTAATGGAGATGAATATTTCTTTCAGCAGTCTGCCAGCTGAATCAGGGTCTAATTAAATAGTTCAGATTTAGTGAGTTTGCATTTAAAGAACGAGCAGATCTGAGAATGAGTAAAGCTAAAATGAGTTAGAATCTTTTCTGTAAATGGGAAGTCAAATTATCATAGTAATTTGATTAAATCATTTTTAAATCTCTCCAGCTAAATCATGGCCTTTAAAGAATAGTTTGAAGTCTTAATTGCTGTTTGTGAGCATATCGCTCTGCTATTTGTTCTCGCCTCATTTCCTGTGACATCCGCTCGTATATCTCCCTGGGCCAGGCCAGAGTAGCGGCAAAGGCAAAGCTGAGGGGAGGGTTGGAGCTGGCTTCCCATGTTTAAAGGCAGAAAAGAGAAATACATTCCAGCGTATTCTAGTAATCATTACCCTAACCAAAGGAAGGAGTTTGGAGACAGACTGGGAATGAAATGTCTGTTTCATTCTGTATTTCTAATCAATGACTATATTTCTATATGCATTCTGTATTTCTATCAGTGTCTACATTTCTACTAATTTGTCCCGACCCATGTAAAGTGGCAGTCTTCATACAATCGGAGATGTCATTGCTAGGACTGTAAAGGATGTTACTGATAACGACAGAAGACACAGGGACATGAGTTCACAGGGCAGTTCTGTTTCATTCATTGCAAAAATGCACTCTGTCTTCACTGTTGACATTCCAGAAGCTGAATTTGATTAAAAGAAATCCAAGTTTATGAAACTAGGGAGTTAGTGAAATGCTTTCCATGCCAGCTTGAGGACCAGTGTTTGAAGTACATGAAGCCATGCCAAAAAGCTAGATAGGATGCAGGAGCTCACCGTCCCAGTGCTGGGGAAGCAGAGATGGGAAGACTACAGAGGCTCACTGGCCAGCCAGTCTAGCTGACTCAGCAATTCCATGCCAGTAAGAGACCCTATCTCAGACAGCACAGTGGATAATTCCTGAAGAAGGTCACCCAAATGCACATACAGGTACACTTATGTACTCCGGCTTGAAAAACACACACATTTACACACAAACAGAGCAAACTAAGTTTGAGCCTGAGAAAGCACATGTGTGGGGTTACCTCAATAATAGCCAAGGTTAACACCAAGTTAATCTGAGCTCCAAGATGGCATCATTTTATACCCAGAAGTAAAGACACCATAGTCATTATCTTCTTAATATAGATAATGGCTAATTTACAAGTGACTTGGTAAAATGATTTTATATAGCCCTGTACAAGAAAACTAAACAAAATATTTTAAACAAATGGAAGCATTTTAACCGCATTTTTCTGGTGATATCCATTTGTCTTAATTCCTTCCCTGTTTGTTGTCGTTTGGTCCTATTACAAGGTTCTATTTAGCCTGTGATCATTGTTTGAGTTGTGTGAAATTTTGGGCTAGCTACATACATCTTCATACTCAACATTCACAGAGAAAAGGGATTATTAAACATGAAGAGTCCCTAAAGACTCCATTATGTGTAATTAACAGATAAACTGTCATCGGAATCAATAAAATGTGCTAAATGATTCAAACTTGTATATAATTAAGTGTCTGTTTAATTTTTTTTTATCCACATTCCACATTTTTCACAAGGATAATTGCAGCAACCTTGTTAACCCTTTTTTGTTCCTGGTGGAATTAGATTGTTAGTCAACTTATGGGCAGAGTTCACTATTACAAATGTGCAAAATATTTCACAACTCAAGGGTGGAAAACTCTATTAAGGTGGTGAAATTGAGTATATAGGGAAACTTTGGTGTCAGGAATAAATTTAAAATCTTGAAAGAATTAAGATGCTATTAGGATGCCACTATAGCGTGAGGTTTCTATGTGCTATGTGGAGATGTTACTTATGTCCTTAGTCATTAACTTGTTTTCTAACTGGCAATCTGAACTTTTGTGGGAGGACTTGGGATTTAAACTTTACCTCAGCTAACATTTGGACATTTTTAAAATAATATTTTCATTTATTCATTGAGAATTTCTTGTAATATATTTTGATTATTCATTCCTTTCTCCATCTCTTCCCAAATTCTCCCCTTCCCCCTTACTCGCCTAATGGCGTTCTATGCTCCTTATAATAAGCTATAATTCTTTGTTAAATGAACATTTGAGAAAGGCATAGAGGTCAGCTGCCCAGGTAATAATCTATTAAAGTGTTCTGCTATCCAATATGTAGTATATGCTGTAAATATGTGTCTATGTCTACATATTCCTGTCTTCTAAGCTCATCCCGAGGATTACTAAGCGAAATCCAGGGAAGGCCATACAGATGTTAGAAATAAGACTTCTGAGGTCACCTTGACCTTGGGATGACCAAGACCACACGTCTTTTTCTTGAGAATGTGTTCATCTGTGTTGCTTGTGATGTTGCTTTATGGTGTTTTGTGTGTGTATGTGTGTGTGTGTGTGTGTGTGTGTGTGTGTGTGTGTGTGTGTGTGTGTGTGTGCGTGTGTGTAGTAAGCTGCAGTGTCTTTGATTTCACTGTTCATGTGACCGCTGACACATTCTGTTTCATCGTCCAGATTCCATGCACATAGAGGATGTGGAAGCCGTTCAGAAACTTCAGGATGTCTTACATGAGGCCCTGCAGGATTACGAGGCTGGCCAGCACATGGAGGACCCTCGCCGTGCAGGCAAGATGCTGATGACGCTGCCACTGCTGAGGCAGACATCCACCAAGGCCGTGCAGCACTTCTACAACATCAAACTGGAAGGCAAAGTCCCCATGCACAAACTGTTTCTGGAGATGCTGGAGGCCAAGGTCTGACTAAAAGCCCCGCCCCCCGGGCCCCCACCCTGCACGCTGAAAAGGGAAGATAAACCCAAGAGTGAT
The DNA here is from genome assembly GCF_003668045.3 of Cricetulus griseus. NCBI lineage: Eukaryota > Metazoa > Chordata > Mammalia > Rodentia > Cricetidae > Cricetulus > Cricetulus griseus. The sequence continues at coordinate 6,635,939 of NC_048598.1, read as the reverse complement.
GTCGAAGAATCTTAGAGTTTAGTGAACAACATTAACAATCAACAGAGACTGCACTGGTATTTTAGCAGCAACAGTACGATGCAGCCTGCGGATTCCACCACTTCTTCCTGCTAGGTTTCCTCATCTTTATCCCACCATTCCTTCTGACCTGCCCCTCCCACTCACCCTTGTTCCTGTTCTTACATGTTGCTTCTTTTATTAAGGGTCCCCCTTTCTCCTCCCCTCCCTTCCTTTGTTCTTCCTCCTCTTCCTCCTTCCTTTCCCCACCCTTCTTTTCTTGCCTTGACCTCTTGCTGCCTCCTTTTCTCACCCACGTCACTCCACATGTTCAATACCTCTAACTACAAGGGACATCTCTTTCAACTCCTGCATCCCTTCCCTTTCTCGTCCTTCCCTGTCTTTTCCTTTCCTCCCCTCTGCTGCTGAACTCTTAAACGCAGTCTCTAACTGGAGAGAGATGGAAGCCAGCCCTGCCAAAGGACAGAGATCCATAATATGGATGCCAGTGAACTTGTCATGAGCCATGACATCCCCAGTGAGTAAGGAATCAAAGAGAGCACCGTACCTAAAGTACAGTGCAACACAAACGAATCGACTTAGTGCAGTGTTAGATTCCACGGAGCAGCCTTCCGATCAGACAACTTAAGCGGCAGCGGCGGCGGCGGCGGCGGCGGCGGCATCGGCTGCTTCTCCTTGCTTTCTCATCTAGATCAGTTACAGCCATTTGATTCCTTAATTCTTTTGTCAAGTCTTCCAGGTATTGGTTAGTTTAGCTACTATGTAACTTTTTCAGGGAATCGTTTAAGCTTTATTCATTCATGCAATACTAGAGAGGGGTAAGGATACCGCAACTTCGCGCTGGCTTTGAACACTTGAACACTAAATGAAGGACAAGTGAACCCTGAAGGAAGATTTTTAAAATAAAAAACATTTTGTTTCTTCTTACAAATGGAGATTTTTTTGTACCAGCTTTACCACTTTTCAGCCATTTATTAATATGGGGATTTAACTTACTCAAGCAATAGTTGAAGGGAAGGTGCATATTACCACGGATGCAATTTATGTTGTGTGCCAGTCTGGTCCCAAGCATCAGTTTCTTACATGAGCTCCAGTTTGCCTAAATGTTCACTGACACCAAGGGTTAGATTACACCTACCATGATGCCAAGCGATCACATCCACGAGCACTGTATATGGGATCCCAATCCGTAGAATTAGCACCAGTACACCTCCCCACCGGGAGGGACAGTCGCCATAAGATTTCTAGCTGCCCTCGTGGTTAGGAATGACATGCTGCCTGTACGCAGTTACAAACTCTGTCTCAGAAGGAGCTGTGAGCCAATATCATTTCAGAGGCAATAAGGCTAACGCCAGAATTCAAACAACCCAATCATCAAAGACAGCAGATGCCTGACCAAATTCTAAAACCTAATCCGGAGGAGTCGATTCGCTTAGGAATGATCGTTTCAATTAACCTGCAATTTCGTTTCATTTCTTTGTTTGTTTTTACCAAGAGCTAAGCCAATAGATGTGCTTTCCAACTGTATGGTCACAGCGTGAAAGTCAGTCAGTTTCAGAACTGTAACCAGGTGTAATCTAACAAAGACATCAGATGCCCCCTCCCGGAACCTACAGTCGCCGACTAACCAGGAAACAGTTAACCTCCATAGAGCGCTTTTACCAATGGACTAGTGTCAGTAGCTGCTCTCTGTATTCTGTGGACAGTCTTATTCTATGTACACAGATGTAATTAAAGTTGTAATCCTAACAAACAAAAGAATAGTTCAGCTTCAATGTTCCATGTTTGCTACGCTTTTCGGAACTTTACGTTGCATTCAGAAACTGTCGTCTTGTTCTCGTGGTGTTTGGATTCTTGTGGTGTGTGCTTTTAGACACAGGGTAGAATTAGAGACAGTATTGGATGTATACCTTCCTCAGGAGACTACAGTAGTATATTCTACTCCTTACCAGTAATAACTGAGATTGAAACTCCAAACCAGTATTCGTTACGATCAGACACACATCGAAATCATAACAATATTTTCAAAACAAGGGATAATTTCTCTAATGGTTTATTATAGAATACCAATGTATAGCTTAGACATAAAGCTTTGAATATTCAAGGATATAGATAAGTCTAATTTTTAAACGCTGTATATATGGCTTTCACCTGATCATCTCTCAGATGTTGTTATTAACTCGCTCTGTGTTGTTGCAAAACCTTTTTGGTGCGGACTTGCTTCCAAAACTATTGCTACTTTGTGTGCTTTAAGCAAAATAGCTTGGGCTGAGGATGCATCAGCCCCGTGCTAGGAATACTGTGTATCTATCATTAGCTATATGGGAATATATCGTAGATTGTGGTTCTCAGTAGAGAAAGTGACTGTAGTGTGACTCTAGGTAAATCATCATTAGCAATTCATTCGGATGGTCAATAACTTGAAATTGATAGCTGTGATAAGTTTTAAAGAAATTGGCAAATCCCTGAAAAATAAAATCAACAGAAAATACAACTCCTGGGGGGATAAAAAGGTGCTGACCCTGTAAGATTCTTTCATCATGTAAGTGTTTAAAGACATTATTTTCCAGAAGGTTTATGCAGGGTTTAAGTTACTACTGCGCAATGGCGCTATATACACACAAATGGAATGTAGACAGTTTATCCGCTGTTTCGCTGTTATCACACTGAAGTGTTTGGCCTGCAGAAGCCAAAGCCTGCAAGTGATCACGCGAGACAGAGACACATTTAAAGAATGAGGTACAATGTGTCGTCCTCAATTTAAAAGGCTTGGCTTTTCAAAAACGACAAATATCTCATAACTAAGGGGGAAAAAACAGCTTAAAATGTAGATCTAAAAGAAATGCACGGGCTTTAGGGCAAATACCCATTTGTACCTTGCTCGAGCAAAGTTTATTGTTCTTTTCAAGTTTCAAGCAAGACCATTTAGTTAATGCCAAGTGTCAGGAAATCACCAAGGTGTATGTTTTAGCCGTGCGATTTACATTTTTCTTTTTCTTTTAGGTTTGTTCTTATTTAAAGCAATATGACTGTGTTGACTCCTTGTAGCGACACTCGTGTTTAATCAAATCAGATTGTTGTATTTATTCCACTATTTTGCATTTAAATGATGACATAAAAGATATAAAAAATTTAAAACTGCTATTTTTCTTATAGAAGAGAAAATGGATGTCGGTGATTGTATTTTAATTATTTAAGCATCCCTGTTTACCTGCCTGGGACAACATTTTATGGCAGTCTTATGTGCATAGATCGTAAATGGACAAAAAAACAAAATTTAAACTGCTTACAATGATCCAGGAGTTGCATTATAGCCAGTAGTAAAAATAATAACAATAATAATAATTAATAATAATAATAATAATGAAACCATGTCTATAGCTGTAGATGGGCATCACACCTGTAAAGCAATCAATTGTATATTTTTGTGATGTGTACCATACCGTGTGCTCCAGCAAATGTCCATTTGTGTAAATGTATTTATTTTATATTGTATATATTGTTAAATGCAAAAAGGAGCTATGATTCTGTGACTCCAATCAGTTCAGATATGTAACTCAAATTATTATGCCTTTCAGGAGGATGGTAGAACAATATTAAACAGGCTTCCACTTTTCGCTGCTCTTTTGTATTGTGTTTCTTCTTTGCCTCACTAAAGAAACAAACGGATCCACAGTGCCCTTTGTTGCCGTCACTCAAAGAGTAGCTCCGAGGACCCGGTCCCTAAAAATAAAGTAGGACTTTAAGTAAGAGCTATATAAAGGCTTGTCAGAATGAATTCTAGGGTGCCAAGAGACATTTTGCATATTTAAGGGTATGCAAAGTGTCTCATGGCACATTAGAATTCATTCTGACAGGCCTTTATATAGCTCGGATTTAATCTTAAGCAGCCCCACATCATCCTGCATTACTCAAAATCATCGCCTCTATGTCAATGTCATAACAGAAAACTTTCCCCTATTTTAAGATCATATTAAAACCTGTGAGATATCTATTATTTCCTTCTATTGACAATTAAATCAAGATCTCTGACTGGTACATGGAGGTCTGCCAGCGCCTGCCTTTGGTGGAGGAATCCACAGCACAGCCCCTGACCGGCTCTCCTGAACTGGGGCAAGTCTTGGCAGAGCCCTGGGATCCACGAAAGGGGAGGAGGCAGTCTTGGAATTCAGGAGGGTTAAACAGCACTGTTGACAGCAAATGACCTTTTATTACCCTTGATGCTTGGGGTCAACTTGAAGCTTCCTCTGGACCCTCCTGGAGTCATCACCCCAGAGCTAATATGTTCTTTCTTGCTGCCCCTGCCTAGCCTGTCCTGTAGTCACTCTGCCCAGCCTAAGAGTGTTTTGTCAGTGCTCGCCCACCTTTCAGAGGCGACTGGTTCTCCAGAGACACACAATGGTGACACAAAGGCCACTAAGTAGAACTGGTGCTTCTAGGACCATGAGACTGCCTAGCCAGCAAGAAAGCTCAGAGTCCCCCTTTATGATTTGAATACCTGTTGAGTGGCCAAAGGCCGGACATAGCATCTCATGTTCATACTCTTAGACTCTTGAGTTGTTGGTTTATTTGTATCAAATTTCTGAAACCCAGCATTCAGACCTAAGAAGGGATACCCTGTCTGCATTCTTCATGAGAGTTTCTCTTTTTAAAACACATGGGAGGCACACTTAAAGTACTTTAAGAAACCCAAGCATTTAAATTCTCCTGCTTTTTCATAACCTATAATTATGAGACAACTTTTCTGGTACAGATATTTATCATAGTTCCTTCAAGCATAGAAGAAAGTGAGTGGGACTTTGATATTTTTAGGTGCATTTGTCAGTTTAGAAATAAGGTAGATTTGTATATTGCTTACTCTTAGGAATCATTTAATTTTTAACAGTTTGCAAAAATTATTTGTTTCTCATGTTAATATATTAGAAGGAACATACATTACCTCTGAGATTATTTTAATGAACAATACATCATCCTTCAGGGGGAAAAATAAGCAATAACCAAATGTTGCATTTAAAATACTTTAAGGCACAAAAAGCTGAAAACTCATGTTGTTGAGTTTCATAAACCTTCATGAACACATACCAAAGGAAGGAAATCCATAAAATAACATTCAACTTCAATGATGCATGGTAATCTCACCAGTGAATCATAACTCATAAATGTGCCCTTTGATGCCCCACCCCAATTATCTTAAAGAAGTCAGCGGGCAACAGTTTTGTTACAACCGTCAGCAGTAGTTTAAAAGAAAAAGAAAACCAACAAACGATGCTTCTCAAACTCGTGTCCATGTTTTAAACTTTCTCAGAAGTGCTGGAATCTTGAGACTCACAGGTTCCAGGCAGGGAGGACACAGTATAAGGCATTATGCTGACCCCACCACCTGACAATGGGCAGGATGTGCGTACCAGCATTCAGGCAGATACTTAGACAGCTCAAAGGGCCCTGTGTGTGTGGCTTCTTCATGCAGCACGGAAGGACTCTGTACGCATGTGCAAGCTTCCCCTTTGAAGCGAGCACCTCCCACCTGCTCCCCTTACTTCCCCTCCTTCTTCCCCTACTTCCCCGTCTCCTTCAAGTTCCATCTCTGTTCCCGGTTGGCCAACACCTCCCTCCTCCCCTTGTTCCCTGTCCCCAATAAACTCCACGTGGGTTTTATTGAGTTTGTGATTCCTGTGTCATCGCCCGCAGCTGCAGCGAAAGGACAACACACAGGTACAGTTTCACTGTCTTCTGCAACATGGCCTGGGTTTTCGGACATTTGGAAATCTCCAGATGATTTCACCTGAATCCAAGGATGGAACCGTGCTGTGTCTTTGTAATATTTCTCAAGTCAAAAATGCCTTTAAAAGTATAGAGCTTGCTTGCATTGGCCCTGCATGTTTGTAACTACCCAAGAAATCCAAGGCAAAAAGATCTCATCTTACTACTGTTTCCACAAAGACAAGTGGTTTATGTCAGACAGGGGGAGTCATCCTCACCCCAATTCCACTGCGGCTTTTATTGCCCCTCCCCAAATCACAAGGGAACATTTTGGAAAAGATTGTCTCATTTTTAATTTTGTGAGTCTCTGTGTGTCTGTGTATGCTCACGTGCATGCAGAGACCCAAAGGGGCCAGAAGACAGCGCCAGATTCCACAGAATTGGGGTTAATACTTGCTAGTGTGTAGACCCAAGTGAGCGCTGGGAGCTGGCTGAAACCCCATCCTCTCTCTGCAAGAACAGAAACTGCTCTTAACCACTAAGACATCTCTCCAGGCCCAAGGGAACACGTTTTATTTAGTAACTCAGTGCACATCTAGCCATTTACCAGGATTAAATGAGTATTTCATGAACATTTAATTTTAATCTCTTTATTTGGCCCTTTAACTTGCTTCTAAATTCATTTACATGTTCCGGGGGTGGGTAATAACAATGCTTTTCTCTATGAGAGAGAGAGAGAGAGAGAGAGAGAGAGAGAGAGAGAGAGAGAGAGAGAGAGAGAGAGAGAGAGAGAGAGAGAGAGAAGGGAGGGAGGGAGGGAGAAATAAAATTTAAGGGTTTTTTTGGGGGGGAACTTTAGACGGAACTACTTTTTTTCTACCCATGTTTTCCAAGTTGGTTTATGTGTAGGATAAAAATAAGATGGAATTGAGGGCAGAAGTACCTTCTTAGAGTTGTGTAGAAGCTGGCAACCCACCTTGCTCACTTAAAAACTTCATTTGTGATTGGTGTGTGAAAGCCACGTGGGGCCTGTTTAAAGGTTGGTTCTTCCGCAGTGAAGAGTGCACACGTCTGAGTGGACATTTCCGTAGGATACCAACGCATGCAAGTCAGGGCATCCGCTCTATTCCAGGCTCAGGGCAGCTTCTTGCTTTTCCAGCCCCTTCATTGTGTGGAAAACCAAAGCAAGTAGCCAGAGATGGATTGTGAATTGCATCTTATTATGAAACAAAATGGAGAAGAAAGGAATTTCAAAATATAACCCTCCTTTTCCGGGGGTATTTGTCTTGTTCTCCAGGACGCTCAGGTTCTGAAATAATGTGCCTATCCGGGGCTCAATGTTGCGTGTCCATGCCAGTTGGTCCAGGGGCTTGTTATGATGGTAATGACCGACCACAACGTGAGCTTGGATCACAACAATGCAATTGCTACTGGCTCACCCGCTGAGAGAAATATTTTATTATTGTCGAATATCCTCCATAGAGATTTGTTTGTCCCGTTACTGTTTAAATTAAATCCAGGGAAGAACTGCCTGATGATTCCTCTGGAGTATATTTCAGATAAACAACTAGTCGAAAAATTTAGAAATCCTAGCTAGTTCAAATCTGTTTATTAGCAGAAAAATCACATAGGTGACCCTATTGCCAGGGGGTGGGGGTGGGGTGGAATGGCTGCACCCACACAAGAGATTTGCCTACTGAGTGTGTGGCCAATGACTGAGAACTCCCTGTGTTATAAATGCCAATCAGAAAATAAAATAGGTAGCATCAACTATACATCCTTTAAAAATGCTAATAATTCCTTGTCCCCATGTACCATAGAGTTTCAGGTGAGATGAACTTCCTTCTAAGTAGAATGTGTTCTTAAATTTAATATCAAATGTGTGTGTGTTGGGAATGGGGATGAACAACTCTAAGCAGGAGGGCCGTAGACAGAGCAAAGGTAGGTGAAAGATCTCAGCTTATAATCTACCTTTTACAGTATAGCTTCTGAGAATTGTGAAGTGTCTGAGAGTAAATGGAATTACTTGGAAAATGTTTTCAGAGGCCCTAGGTTCACCTTAGATTGAGGACTCTGCAACAGGGGAGTTATGATACTAATTATAATCCTAATACTAATTATAGTTATAATACTAATTCTGTAGCATGCAGCCAAATTATAATCAGAGTTTATTTTACACCCTCCCCCAAATATAGAAACTGGAAAAGAAAATAGGAAAGAGAAATAAAATGGCTTTATTTAATGTTTGTAAAAGTAAGAGTGCCTGTGTTTTCCATGTGTTGAACATCCGGCAGGCTGAATTTTAGAGAATAACAGCCAACTCTGGCAAGGGTTACTGCAAGGGAATACTTAGGGCACACAGTGGCCTAAAAGGATGCCATTCATACTCCATTGAAACCTGAACATCCAGTCAACTTTCACAGTTTTTCTGAGAAGTAAAGTACTGCCTCCTATCTTAAAAAAATCCAACAGAGGAAACTAAAATCTTAAGAGCAAATTTGGAAATGAGGTCTTGAGTTGTGCTGATTCTCCTGAATTGAGATTTCCTATCATGGCAAGCAAAACATTCCTAGGATGGCTGTAAGGCAACTGTCCTAAAGATGGTAGTTTTGGAATAATCTCTGAGATTGTATTTTGAATCCCGGAGGCTGCTATTTGGCCATAGTTCTCTTCCACTGAGCAAAGTGAATAGTCCAGTGTTGACGTATCAAGTGTACTCACTCTTACAAATCAAGAAATCTATAGCTATTTATTTTTAATATCTGTACAGAAAAATATTCTCTTTGTTCGCAGAAATAATTATGTAGTCATTGATAATTTCTGGGCTAGGTAATAAGTAAACAGATAATGTGATAAAGTGGTTTTTACACAGGATATTTTTGGTACATGACATGTTTTATGTAACAAGATCTGGGGTGCGAACATAAACTGTGAAAAGTTATCTACAGTATTTACCACACTACATAACATGAGAAACTGAGACTTTCAGTGTACATTCAAATCCCAGCCCTGTCACTAACTAGCTGCATGGCATGACCACTTATGAATCTACTCTATTAGGGAAATGAGGATACATACACACTCAAAGAATTGCTATCCTCAAAATATTTAGTGGTGGGAAGAAATATTTTGTACCTAATGTAAAGCTCAATGTATTAAAATTGCACTTCATTCTTAAAAACTGCTTCCTAGCAGAAGATAAATAAGATTCCAAAATAATCTAATGATCATAGGATAAAAACCCTTTCATAATGGGGGCACTGTGGGTTTCTGAGAGCCCAGGTGGTAGCAGGTGAATGTGGGAGACTCTTCTTGGGTAGATGGTTGTGAAGAGCTACAGAGGCAGAGTTGCTTTGGCATGTCAGTGCAGTTATGTCCAGAAGCTAATCATGGACACTGGTGGTGGAATTGTGCTAAGTTCTTTGGGGGTATTAAAAGTTTAAACACTCCCAATAACTTAATGAAGTCTTATCAATCCCCCTTTCTCACATGAAGTAAAAGAGACTGAGTTAAGTGTGTTAGTGATTTCCTCGTCCCATTGACAGAGAATCTGACAGATTTAATGAAGGCAGATTTATTCTGTCCCACAGTTTGAAAGCTTTCTTTCCTTGGGGGTGTGGCTCTGTGTTTGGGCAGGATATCACAGCAGTGGAGGTGCAAGAGAGAGGACAGTGGTCACTATGTGGGTGACCAGAAAGCAGAAGGAGAGAGACACAAGAGGCTAGGGATAGCATACCCACAAAGACCTGTTCCCTGTGACCCAATTCCTGTGTCCCTTCCCAACCATCCAGATTCCAAAAACATCCCAAAATAGTGATACCATCTGGAAAACTAAATGTTCAAATCATGAGCTTATGGATTCATTGCATATTCAAGCCATGACATTACATAATTTCCGTAAGAGCATGAAGCTAACGTGTGACTCAGCTAAGTTTGAATTCAGTCTTCAATTCTTGATCGTAATTGCTTTAACCAGTTTCCATGCATCGGACAGACTTTAGGAGTTGAATAATGGATAATTCCTGTGTTTCCTTATCTTGGAGATGTGGAAGACAGCATTGAGTCATTTCTGTTCATTTTGTTTGGGAATAAGATCTCATCAATGTTTCATTTTTACCTCTTTGCTATTTGTCTCAATGTATATGAGAAAGGGATGAATAGATAAGACTTTTAATATACAGAGATAGCCCTCTGTTGACCATTTCATTCTATTTCTTACTCTTCACTCTCCAGCGGATCTGTATGGCATAGCCATTCTTTAGCAGGGGGTGTGCCATCAGAAACCACTGAAAATAATGTCTTATATTACTTATTCTCTTGACAATGAAAAATAAGATGGCTTTCAATCTCCTAATCCATAAACAACAGATGATAAACATTTCTGGATGTTTTTCTTTATAGACCAATGAAATATTTCCAGAAATCAGTGCAGGTTGCCAGACCAATGTCTATTTGTATATTTATTTTCACTAAAGAAATCTTCCTGGGATACAGGGTTGTTCTGAACTAACATACCAGCATATTTTGTTTCATTGATTGCACTGTTTTGTGTGTCTGTGTGTCCCATAACCCTAACACCTGTTCAATCATTTCTTTCTCTGAGTTACCTATTTTAGCTCTGCTATTTTTTCTGTTTGGTCCCCTGTCATTTTATTGTTCATTTACAGTTCTTTGTCTATTCCAGATATTGATCCCTGTCAGTTTTACTTTTCACAAATGTCATCTCCTGTCTGTCATGTGTCTAGTAACCATGACCTTTGTCTTTGTTGATTAAGAATGATTAACTTGAATAAAATCAAGTCCTTTGGTCTCACCTTTATGATTCCAGAGCTAAAGACCCTTTCCCCCAATTTCTTAGAATGATGTTTATAATTTGGATTTTACATGTAGGTCTCCTTTAATCCACTTTTCATGTATAAAACACTTTAATTAATTTCTCAATCTCATCTTTCCCAGCAGTGGGTGGGGTGGCATCTGCATCATACAAGACACTGTGTATAAAGAGTTCTCTTTCTTAGTCTTCAGTCTGCTCTGTGGACAGTGTCTTACTGTCTAGTGCCTTATTTTAGTTCCAAGCCTCTCTAGTTTCAGTATCTGGTGGCATATCCTCCATTTATGCCCACACTTTGCCTTATTTTTCAAATTTATACTTATTGAGGAGATTTTATGCTTTCCATATATTCCAAAAACCTTTGTTCCAAGTTATTGCAATTCTGAAAACAATATTGAATTTCTCATGGAAACCTACCAGTCCATCTCTGAGTCTACCCTCTTCCCCGTAGAATCCACGTCTGTTTTATTATAGGCATTCTAGAACAGCTGAACCCCGCTATTGGCATTTTGACTCTAAACCAGCTTTTCTAAGTCCATAGGTTTATTAGATTACCCCTTTCCTTCTAGGTGACTTAAGGCACACTTTCTCAGATGGTCTACAAATGTTGAGGTAGGTTGCTATTTTCCAGTCTGTAAGAAAGGTATTTTCCCCAACCTTCTACAAAGTTTTTCTCTACCTTTGCCCCCAATGTGATACCACAGTTCAGGTTTTACCCTGTCTACAACTTCATTTCTAGGTGTCGATGTTTCTGTCAGCTAATTTTGATTTTGTAATTACTACAAAGTTCCAGTAAAGTGTAAAATAGGAGTACATGTTTGGGGATGTTTGGAGTGACAGGCTTGACTCAGCCCTGCTCTGTGTGCAGTCGGCCTGGCTCCCAGAACCTTGCCATGGGGGCAGCATTCACTGGGAAGCCACTTTCATCTCAGTAACTAGAGTTACCAACACCTCCCAAGTCAGATAGGAAGCCACTGCTTCTCTCGTTCTTTATTCAGCTTCCATTGTCCAAAAAGTCACAGAGCTGAATCCCACCTTAAAGAATACGTATGTGATTCTGTGAGCTCAGCCGCAAAACTACATCACATCACATACACACAGAAGGGACAAGGAGAGAGAAATCAAGTAAACACACAATAAGGGCTTACACGTTTATATTTCATGTCATTTAATGGATGTTAAAGTGTGTTACCTCATGCGATATGATGTGTGATGATCTTACTAAAATATATGTATGTATCCCATAATCACCTTTAGTGCGTTTCTCATTAATCACTGTGTTTAGTAGCATGGCATGTCTGTACATATAGTTAAATGTATATGTTTGCTATTACATTTTCAAGTATTGTCACTGATGGCCATGAACATTTCTGAGAGTGTAGTCCATATGTACTTGAATGATAGCATTTGGTATAAGCTTTCTATGGCTGAGTTATAGTTGACTTTTGAGAAAGTTCTACTTATACTCAGAACAGACTTGTTAAGAGTGGTAGAAGAAAGGCTTAGAGACGGCTCAGTGGTTAAGAGCACTGATTGCTCCTCCAGAGGACCTGGGTTCGATTCCCAGCATCCACTTGGCAGCTTACAACTGTCTGTAATTCTGGTTCCAGAGGACCTAAAACCCATGGCAAAATACCAATGCACATAAACTAACTAACTAACTAAATAAATAAAGCATGATAGAGGAAGTATTCATCATTAACATATTATTAATATTATTTACAGTGTTCATAGTTGCTTTTCCTTCTTGGTGTTTCTGAGAGAAATGTATGAGAATCTTTAATTATAATTCTTAGTTATAATGGTCTCTGTAAGTTGATATAGTAGTGTTTGGAGTACATGTTATTAATCACATATGTTCATTATCCTTATAACATTTATCAATCATTTAACAGTAAATTGTGTTCCCTTAGAATATCTTTTAAACATTGAAGAGTATGTAAAATAGGCTTTTCTTAGTGAATATTCATGATGTCAACACTCATGGAAGCATCTAGCAAGCTACACACCTGACAATGGTTAGCTTCACAAACATTGTGCCTGTGGCTCCAGCAGGAACAAAGGTGAATATAATTCATTTTTTTTTGTGGGTGTACATTGCTAAGCAGCACAGAAAGCCATCTGCTTTTCATACTTAAACAAATGAAAATTCACAGTGTATAGTATTGTATAGTATTTTCTGTCCTTTTTTGGTTAACATTACTTTTGATAAATTGATCATGTTCCATTTAGCAGTAGTTTGCTCCTCTGCAGTTGAACATTTGAGTTTTGTTGTGATGATTACTATAAATAATATTTCTATAGACATTTATTTTCTCTTGGCCTGGATGTACACACATCTGGTAATATATTCTGAAGGTAGCATAGTAATGCTGTGATTATATATAGGTTTGATTTCAATAGATAAGCTCGTAACTATTTTTCCAAGTGCCTATGCCGAACTACTCCTCCATTAATACTGAAATGGTCACTACAATTCTTAATGTTACATTTTTAAATCTATTTAGTGATATTCCATTTTAAAAATCATTTTTGGTTTTTAAATTTATTTCATTTTTAAAGGTATTTCATTTCCCTGAACACCAGTAATGCTGAGCATGCTTTGTCAGGCATTATTAGCCATTTGGGTAGCTTAGTTTCTGTCCAGATTAACCAATTCTCTCATTTCCCATGGTCTGAGTTTAGTTATATATGGATACTTTTAGTATAATCTGAGTATGATTCAGTTACAATCAGGTAAGATCTCCAAATCACCAAGCTGAAATTTTACTTTCTTAATGGTATCTGGGATCAAGGAGTTTTGAACTTTAGTGTGGCTCTACTTACTGCCCTTCTTCTTCATAATAGCACTTAAGGGTTCCACCAAACACATCGCTTCTTTGAGGCTGAGAAAATGCCTCCACACCTGACTTTCTACCAGTTAGTTGCTTTGCTCGCCTCCTTTCTTTCATCAGATAACCTGGAGGGATTTCTGGGGAGTTTGTGAATGGTATCCAGTGGAGGTTGTGTCTTGTATGTTTTTGTCTCGCTCTGTCCACATCCAATTGTCTAGTTGTTCTCTGGCCTTTCTCCACAGCATTACAGGGCCAACTTTGTTTATGTGGATCATCCCTTGGTCCCCTGTTCTGCTCTTTTGATCATTTTGCCAATCTTGTATCAACCCTAATCAAGCATTCTTATTTACTGTCTAAAGCATTTAGGGCAAGGGGGATTGGCTAACACAAAAAATTCCTCTTCATTGGTTAGGGAAAGGGTGGATGGCTAACACAGAAATTCCTCTTTGTTGGTGTCTGTACCTAAGTGTTCTGGTTTTAGTATTACCATGTAAAATACAGAATCACTGTGTTCATTTATACACATACACACATTATTTTACTCAGGAATGGCCTTGACTTTGCCAGTCAATTTTCAGACAGTTCTCTTCTGTGTTTATGTTCTTCTTTGCTTGTCATTTCTGTGACAGACACTCTTGACTAACAGCAACTTGGAGAGGAACGTACTTATTTCATCTTATACTTCCAGTTCACAGTCCCATCATTGAGGGAAACCAGGGCATCGTGGTCCTGTGGCCACAGTATCACAGGCCAGTACCACAGTGTCCAGCATCCAAGGCCAGTACCATCAAGTCTCTCTTGTGTTCATCTTCATGCAGGCTTCTCTTGTCTGTGTGCCATTTACCTTGGCATAAGTGCTTTAAATATATTTGTGGTGGTAGCAAGCTGGAACAAGGATCATCTAATATAATCTCCTGTGTTACAAGATACTTCAATTAATCAAAACTAAAATAACATAGTTTACAACATAAGATAACTTCTGGGACCGTGTGTGTGTGTGTGTGTGTGTGTGTGTGTGTGAGAGAGAGAGAGAGAGAGAGAGAGAGAGAGAGAGAGAGAGAGAGAGAGAGAGAGAGATTCTCTTTAGCTTCTTACAACCATGTTTCCAGTTTTTTTGATTTCTTTAGTTAGCGTGTAAACCAACAGGTCTAAGGATGGCATTTTCACACACATGTGCATTTTATTTTATTTGGGCACATCCTCCTTCCCAAGGTTTCCTCTATTCCCAGCCCTCCTCTGAATGGTTTACTTAGATTCACTTGCCCTTAGCATTCATTTTTGCCTTTGCTTCTGTCAGTATGCTAAGGAACTTCCCCAGGAGTGGCTTGACTCTCATAGTCTCTGGCACTAGTTTTCTTACCCTTTGCCACGAGATTCTTCACCCTCAATGCCTCTCTATGTGTCTTATACATTTTGCTTACCTTGTGCCCCAGTCATGAGAAATAAGCTTGTGATACAAGGATTTTGTTGGGTTTTCACATCCTTACATATACCTGTATTGCTCACACTGACTGAGGAAGTAAATGTGTGGGGAATACTGGGCCTGGTGGTGCCTGGCTGTGGAGAAACAGGCAAGCTCGCTATATGTGTGTGGTTCTGGGTTAGAGGAAGGATAGTCATTGAGAGAATGAAACAAGAATACATCCACTGTGAAGAGAGGAGTACGAGCTTGCAGCTGGAGAGCGGGAAATGAGAGCCCTACCCCACGCGCTGTAGGAAGGAGAAGGCGTCTTGGTGTGAAAAGTTGTTGAACCAAGACTAACCGGCTGTTAGTCTCCCTGGAGAGTGGAAGGGATGGGGAGTAAATTGGTACAGGAGAACTTAAACAAAGCTCTCCAGCAAATGTGTGCAAAATGATAACAATTAGAGGTCATTTGTGATCTCCCAAAGGCGCTGCTACGTTTGATGGCACAGAAGCCACTTGGGTGCCATGGGTGTTTGCCTCTCTGATTGGTTCTCTGAATTCCCAGAGACATCAACACCCTCCAGTGTGCTTGCCCAGCCTGGCACTGCCATTGTCTCATCAGATGTTTCCATAGAAAACACAGATAGGAATTATAAAATAAAATGCAAACCATCTTCATGTTTCCTAAATGCCAGGTCTCTGCTTCTACCCAGCTGTGGCAATATTAATCGATTAATGTTTTTAAGGCTGGTTAGTGCTTCCTTGCTCAGACTCTATCCATCATTTCTGTCCATGGAGCATTTCCTGGCCCAGGTCAGAGCTTGGTACCTTGTCATCTGTATTGCTTTCTGTAGGTGGAGAATTCGTCTTCATCTTTTTAGTATACACATTCCCTTTAGCTTAGGGCTCACATTCATTTGTATTGCTTTTAAAATTAGAAATATTTTACTTTAAAGTATTTCTGCCATCCTCTAGCTTTCTATATACCCCCTGCAAACCTACCCAATGGAAAAGGACCAAGATCAAATTACTTACTTCATATTTGCTTTAGAAAATGGCATAGGAACTTCAAGGTAACTTGGTAAAATTAAATGGTTTTTCACAGAAAATCCATACTTCTTTGCCCTTTATCAAAAATAGGTAAGGTAAAGATTGAATATCACAGAAGGCAATGGTGTGTCTTGGAAAAATAAAATTAACAGGGAAAGGGACCATGTTGGGCCTGTCACTTTCTCTATTTTAGGGGATAGAAAGAGACACATGGAGAAATGTTGCTCAGATGTCAAGAGCTGGTGATGCAGTCAGTGGGACAACACTGGCTCAGCACATTGGAGACCCAGGGTTTGCTTCCCAAGGCTGAGGAGCAGAAAGCAAGCAGAACGGGACAACGGAATAACAGGCCAGACTGTTATATTCATCCATGCAAGTCTAAAGCCTGTGTTTTAGCCATCATTTTATCCATCACCCAGTTGGCTCTGAGGATGAGGGAAGGAGCTAATAAAGGAAGATGGATCAAAGGGAACCAAGAGGAACAAGGGGAACCATTTGCCTAATTCTTATTAAGCTTTCATTTTGCCACTGCAGGTCCATCTCTGTGTGGAATGTTATTCTTGGTTCACTTTGTTTTGAAACTAATAACTGGTCTTTGAGTATAACACCACTAGATTTTTAAAATTCTTTTTATATTTTAAAAATATTAAATCAGAAAGAGATTTTAATCTTCTCATAATGTGCATTAATATGTATTCCCAAGGCTGGCAAGGACCAGATGAACAGGACAGTCTGTCACATCAGTTGATAACCCACCAGGGGTTACGTGAAAGGAAGAGGCAGAACTCAAATTCTACTCGCTCTTACTTTGCTACCCAAAGGTAGGGGCATCTTCCTGTGTCATCTTTATCTAACTCTTAATTTTATATCCTTCTTCCATGTTGGTTCAGAGATAAACTAAGGTGGTCAGACTTAGCAGCCAGTTTCTTAACCTGTTGAACCACTTCACAAGCTCCATTCTTAATTTCTGTTATCTTCTGAGATACGACAATACTCTAACTCAGGTCTCTTACAAAGGGCAATTTCAGCATAGTATCCACCATTTCTGTGGTGCTTCTGGTAGGTCAAATGCCCTGTTAAAAGTCCCCATATTTTAGTTCATTTAGTGCTCAAGACCCAGGAAATAGGCTCTAGGATTTTCCCCACTGAGAAAAGAGGACAACTGCTACATTGTGAAGGTGAAAAGACCCTCCCACTACACACTCACTTGCTTACACACACACTCACTCTCACATACACACAATAGTTTCATACACACATGCACATACACATGCTTGTAATCACACAGATACACACAAATTCACACTTCTACATTTTTACACATGCACATACACATACTCACAATCACACACACACATACTCACACTCATTCACATACACATACACACACACACACACACACACACACACACACACACACACTCCTGGCATATGAATCAGGAGGCCTAATGGGCAGGGGCTTGACTCTTTTGTTCTGCTAAGCACTTTCTCTGACTTTGATGCTTTCCTCCTAACTTAGACCAACATTGGGCCAGGTCAAATTAGTAAAGTCTTTCCTTTGATTTTGTGATCATGGATTTGCTATAAAATTTGGAGTACAACATTTTCTTGCTTCAGATATAGTCAACTAAGAAGTAAATATCTTGTGCTTCCAGGGATCAGAGTCATGTGCTTTGCTGGGAAGAAAAGAAAGTAGAGCTGCTTTGCAGGTAGTAAGAGTTTATTTTATATACTATTTTCTTTAACCATATTACTCTTACTAGGACACTCCCCTGGCATTTTGTAGGCAATAAAAACATACAAAGAATGCCTTTTGTAGAGTATTTCACAAACCTGGGCCCCAGTTCGTAATCTGTGATAGAAGGCATCTCTGATCTGATTCCGAAGTGGGTAATAGACACATGTGGCAGTCATGCTCGAACCAGGGCCACCATCCCAAGGTGTCTCAGGTGACTCCCATTGTAGGAGCTTCCAGTGTCTTGTGGAGGATAAGAGCAGCACACCAGGAAGAAGACAATGAGGACAGTCTTGTGATCGAGACACAGAAATGCAAACTATTGCAAAGCAGAAATTAAGCAGTAATTCAACGTTGACAATGTAGGACTGTTTCCTGATTAAATATCCAAAGCAGAACCACTAGGGAACATTCTAAAACACCATTGCTCTTTCCTGTTTCCCTAATCTCTTCAAGGCTCTGTTCCAAGCGTCTTGTTCTTTGAACCTTCTCGGCTTGCCTTTGGGGCTTTGGGGCTTTTCTTCCTATTGATTACTTAATCACAGATTGATTGGCATAGATACCGCAAATCATTTGCTTTTAAGTGTGAAAAAAGTACTTACTTTATTTATTTTCTCCATTTGATATGTTTGCAGATAGGTGAGTGCACATGTATGGGCTGTGAGTGTGTGTGTGGGGGGGTTGGGTGGGTGGGTGTATTCATGTGAAGGCCTAAGGTAGTGCAGGGAATCACCCTTCATCTTTCACCGAGGCAGAGTTTTCATTCAGACACAGAGCTCACTGAAATGGCTAGTTGTGTTAGCTAGCCTGCTCTGGGGCTGAAATAACAGGCAGATCATTTGCCCACCTGACATTCATGCGGATTTCTGGGAAACTGAGTTCTGGTCTTCATGTTTCCGGAACAAGTGCTTTAACCCTGAGCCATCTCCCCAGCCTAGAGGTACTCATTTTAAAGTATCTGGTCTACACTGAGTATCATGCTGGTAACACACATGATCTCTTGGTCTTTCAAGGTCCCCTCTTCTTGATGGTCATGGACATTGGGGACCTAAAGAGGTGACAGGATCTGCCTGCCCAAGGTCTTATCAGGGCCTGAGTGGGAAGTGATGACAATCCAACCCATGTTCTCCCTGACTTCCCCCATTATGTCAAGCTCTCTAGTGATAGGCATTGGAGACACTGCTAAAACTGTGTTTGTCAGATGTCAAGAATACCCGTGAATAGAAGAGAGGGAGGTCTAGAAGCTACAACTCCCTTCAAATGAAAAGCTGTCTTGTTCATCTTTCCTCTACCTACAAGCACAGGATAGCATAATGGTAGCAACATACTGTGAGACATGGTGGTTCACAGCCAAGGGTAAATAAAGTTCAAGAGCTTCTGACCTCTGTGGGCATGAAGCACACACACACTCACACACACACACACACACACACACACACACACACACACACACACACACAGAGAGAGAGAGAGAGAGAGAGAGATAGAGATAGAGAGAGAGAGAGAGAGAGAGGGTGTACATACATAAATACAGGCAAAACACTAACAATAAATAAAATAAAATGCACAAATCCCCAAAAAATGCAAAAACAAAGAAAAAGCCAATCTAGAATAAATGCTAGCTGCATCTTGCTTACCTTATACAGTGTTGATCGGGTTGTCTCTGGGTCACATAGGAACTCTAGTTAACTGAATGGGAATGGCGACTACAGCCACTAAGCAGGCATCTGCTTTCAGCAATGCAGAATTAGGACTCTTATATGACCATGGTGATGCTTGATGGCAGTTCCACTTGGTGAGAATGCTGAGGCCCAGAAGAGAAGAGCAGGTTCCTTCAGGTCACTACTGAATAGAGTGTTTGCAGCGCTATAGCTAATGCTCTGCCATCCACAGACTGTTTGCAACCCCATAGCTAATATCTGCCACCTGGACCACTTCCTCATTCTCATTCCCACTGCACCAGATGCCCCACTGTTTTCTATTTAGTTCTTTTTGGTTTCTATACTTGGTCTTACTCAGCATGTAGGGGCAAATGAAGGTGGAGTCTAGTCCAGAAGTTTACTGTTTGTTCTGCATCTGGCTACTCAGACAGATCATACACACACACACACACACACACACACACACACACACACACACACACACACACACAAAACTGTTACCTATGTAAAATATAAAATGTAGACACAGCCAGTGACCTGTGATACCTCCTATGTAATTTCACAAATGCACAAAAGGAGTCCCACAGTACATCAATTATTTATAATTAATTAACCAATCACTTACCAAATGGGGCAGCAGAGAATCTGAGATCAGCATTGTTCAAGCAGCAATTGGCTGGGAAAGATACACTACTTGTCACTGGGATTGGGGACAATATAGTGAACACTGTGTTTGTTGTTCTGCATTCAGAATTAATTGATTACCAGTATGTTCCTCTCATCTGGGATTGCCAGGTTCCAGACTGTTGACTAGAATCAAATAATTAAAAGGAAGAAAAATGTAGGAAGGGGGGGGGACTAATCTTTCAGATTCTCTTGGTTCTTCCGCCTCACTTTATGAGGCAGCCATCTTGGCACACTTATTGATCGTGAGACAAGACGACTAATCCCCTTAAGGTCATTAAATGTACTTAATTAAAGAGCAGTTAGCAAGCTTCTCTTTGCTAAAGTAATGTGGCTGTTAAAAGTGATTTGTACTTTACCAATACAGTAGCTATTAATCTGAAGGTCAATTTGTCATTTATATTTTCCCCAACAATTATATTTGGTGGGTCAAATAAACACAGAGATAGATCACGCACCTGCCGGATGTAGGCTCTGTAATCATCATTTAGAAAGACTTTATCTAGTTGCCCTGTCTATGGCCATCTCAGCCCTCAGTATGACCCACCCTCCATCATTTCCTTAATGTGAATGCTTTTTCTATAGTGATTGAAGGGAATTTTCTTAATATGAAAAATATAGCTATGTCTTTGTGACTGGCCTTGTTTCAAATTCCTTTGAAATGAAGAATGAGAGAACCAGATAAATTTGCATTATGGAACAGTGACTAATTTAAAGAAAAAGTCAAAACTGAGTTGTCAAGGCTTGTAGCTGGAAGTCATTGGCTGCTGGATTTCTGTCCATTGCTTCATGGTGTAACCATTGGAAAATGCAGAAGATTGAATGTATTGACTGGCCTCTTAAAGCTTTCTTAGTGTGGTCCTCTGTCCTTCCGGGAACATCAGATGTAACTTTCAGGCTGTATCTGCACCATGGCAAATGCTCATTGATGAGGCAGACATCCAGGGAGATGTTTGGGTACCAATGGCCTCCTGAGGAAAAGGAGGAGTCAGGGCAGAAGACAGTGCTGCCTTCCACGCCTCAATTGCTTCCTGTAGGTGGGGCTGACACAGCCTGCCTGCCAGAGTCCTGGGGAATGGATCACAGCATTTTGAGGAGAAATAGTGACCCTGAGTATGAGCTAATTACCTTTTGGGTTATCTCACTTCCTTCTGCCTGTCTTCTAGGCTTCGTTCCTATTTCTTACTTGGAAAATGGATTCTGTAAAGTCAACCATCTGACTTCAGACCATGTAAGAAAACATTCATCCCCACGGGGAAAAGAAAATCCAACCAAACAACAACGATTTATTGACAGAGGTTCTTTTCAATCTGTGTCTCAAATTATGGTTGCAAAGGTTAGACAATGATAAATGGGGAGACAAAAAAATCATGATTTTAAAGGTTAAGCAACAAGGGAAAAAAGATCTGAGCTCCACGCCTTCAAACAACATGGAGGGAGAGACATGACCCTTTCCAACCACCGATTCCTTTGCAATTAGGATAACTACTTCCCTTTGGCATCACCTTACAGATGTGCAAAACCTGACAACATGGAGGCTTGTGTGGTTTCCATAGACTCCAGCAAAGACAAAGCTCATTGTACTTTCTGGCTGTGGAGTGCCTGTGTATGTTCTGAACTCATCTGATGATCACAAAGTTCTAACTGAAATGGAGAACTGATGTGTTCTAGGTCTTTGGTGATTGTTCTGGTATATTCATCTTTCATATGTTATAGCCACAATAGACCTAACATGCATATTGAGATTCTGTACTGCACAGAGTAACCTCCCAAGGAGCCTCGCTGCAATTATGCAGGTTTCAGTAGATGGGGACCTTCCATTTAAAGGTTGGACTTGGAGGTTGAGTTGGGTTGAAGCCTAGAAACCAGAGGATGACAGTGTAATGACATTAGTTGATCCTTAGTTCTACCAAACATGTTATCCCTCATGTCATACAATTACCTGGGAACCAAGTCTACTTTTCAGGCTTGCAGGTTGAGAGGATCACACCAAATAAGTTGACTCCTGGAAGAGGGATTGAGGGGTTTGTTGGCTGCATTGATCCTGCAAGGAGGGAGAGGAGCAGCTGAATGAACACCAAGGAGGAGGAAGAGAGTCATTTCCCAGCCATGACCCAGGTGCTCAAGACTGAGGCACGAAGGCTCCCTGTGTTACTGGCTCTTCTTCTTTCTGTCTAGGTAAGTGGTGGGAAACTGCAATGCTAACATCCACATTGTGGACAGAAGATTTCTTAGGTTTTTTCTACTACGCTTCATGACACAGGTAAAGTTAACCAAACTCCAGGCGGAAGCATGCCCCTCTGCTGAAGGTGTGTGCATTGATCTAGCATTCATGCATCGGCAGCTGCAGAACCACGATGCAATTAGCCAAGGCCTCAGTTAACAGTCTGGTTTGTTTTCCAGGTGCTTTTCCTGCATCCCTCCTGTATCTTCAAGTTTGCCAATGTCATAGCCATATCCAGGGCATCTCTTTAGTATTCCTCTTGTGACTATTACAGTTGATCTAAAAATACACTCATTTAGATATTTCCAAGCTGCCTCCCAGTTAACGGTAGTTATAATGTCCCATTTATCTAATACAGTTGCTTCTGCTGTTTTGATAATCAGATAAGGGTCATTAAGCCTTTTTTGAGATTAAATAGCACAAAACCATTTTTTCCTGTTTATGTGCCCCATTAATATTGGAGCTTATGCTTGCAGTGGCTTAATGTTTCCATTTTTAAATATCATTTATGTTAATATGGAAAGGCTCTATTATCTAATTGTGAGGATTATTGCCATTACCTTCTAGAGTAATCTCTGTAAATATTGGCCTCCATATTTTCTTGAGCTGTCAGAATTTACCTTGACACTTTGAAGGGGGTTCAAAGCGCTCCTCACTAGGGTTGCTTATTCCATGCTTTAACAAATTTGGTGTTTTGTTTTTCCCCAACATGACAAGTATCTGGTTGCTAGTGTTTATTTGGCTTCTTCATTTGCTATTATCTGGAGCCTTCATAATAGGGGCATCAGGGAATGACTGTCACTTTAAGTCCACTTGAAGTAAGATGGGTGGGGGACGGGTTTGAAAGAACATGAGAGAGAAAGAAAATCAAGGTTTGCACCTTCTAAGCAGAGTTCCTCTTTGATTTAGATTAAAACTTCTCAGAAACGGAAAAACATAAATCAAGAGGCATATAGAACTTGGGATTATGAACATCATAGTAGCCCAAAGTCTCTCCATGGATTGGACATCCCAAAATATCTGGAAAGTCCCTGTTTCAAACATTGTCTTTTATTATTGATGCAAATACACCAGTATATCCCATATCATCCAATTATTAGTAGAAACAATGTCTACACACTTTTACACAGCCTCACTTTCAACAACACAGGGGAGGATCTGCCCAGGACAAGATCACCAAGGTGTTGTGGAGTATTATTTTAACTAGGCAAAGCTGTGTTACATTTGTTTCTGCTGTGGAATATTTAACTGTGTAAATGTGTGTTACATGTGTTGATGCTGTGGATATTACTCTAACTGTGTGAAGGTGTGTCACTTCTGTTTGTGCTGCATTTGTTTAATGATGTAAGGATGTGTGTTTAATTATGTAAAGATTTGTTGCACTTGTTTCAGCTTGCCTGACGAAGGTACCTGATTGGTCTAATAAAAACTGAATGGCCAATAGCAAGGCAGGAGAAAGGGTAGATGGGGCTGATGGGCAAAGAGAATAAATAGGAGGCCAACTCGAGGAAAAGAAGAATAAGAAAAGGAGGAAGACGCCAGAAGCCAGGCATCCCCCATCCCTCCACTCCCCACCCCCCACCCACCTCCAGCCAGCAGACCTGAGAATCGAAAGTAAGAAGTACAGAAGGAAAGAAAAGCAGTAAGCCCCGAGGCAAAGGTAGATAAAGAGAAAATGGGTTAATTTAAGTTAAAAATGCTAGCCAGAAAAGAGATATGCTTAGCACAGGCATTGAAAACTAATAAGTCTTTGTGTTAGGATTTGTGGGCTGGTTGGTGGCCTAAAAGGGAGAAAAAAAAAAAAAAAAAAAAAAAAAAGCCTGGTACACCAAAGCTTCAGTTCTTTTGGTTTGTAACTAAGCATGAGTAGAGTTGCTCCATGCACAGTGCAACCCTGTAATACCCCAAATCTGGATGTAGCCTCTCTGGGTGGTACTATGTTTGCACAAATCAGCAGCTCCCTGGGTTGGTCTGTTCTTCAGGAACCCGAGTTCCCACCACTTCTTCCTGCTCGTGGTGCTTGCTCAGCACAGTCATGGCTTGGACCTCTTCAGGTAATGTGATATTAACGTCTTCCTATCTGGGGAACGCTCCACATAAAAGCCAGCTGGAAAAAGTAGAAAATTTGACAAGAGCCTGGAAATAGTGTTAAGAATCTGCAAGCTTCAGCGTGTTTCTTAACTATTTGGTCAACACCACCTAATCCTTGGTTCTGTGAGAAAGATTAAAATAGATAAAAAAAAATAAGGTGTTATTGCTGTTTAGAGACAGGACTTGTGTAGAACAGGTATTGGCCTCAAATTCACTAACCTGCTTCAGCCAGGATAGGACTACAGGCATCTACCATCTTGCCTAGGCCATAGATATGCTTCTTAAATGCTGAAATGCCATATGAACTTTAAAGGACAGCAAAACCTGCTACCAGTGGAAATGGGTGTGACTGTAAACTCTCGGTAGCATCTGCTATGTGTTCTCTGTCCCAGGAGCTCTATGTTACATCTCACAAAACTGTCACACCCAAGTGGTGGTCGCCAGGAATCTCTCTCTTCTCCTGATGGGTAAACTGAGACTCTAAAGCACTCTTTGAAGAGGTTCATTGCTAATGAGTGGGCAAGCTAGGATTTAACTTCAAAGACCCTGTTAATGAGCAATGAGGAATACTGTGTATCCCGTCGCAAGGACAGCAAACCAGCGAGGAAGAAGATGATTCCTGACTTTAAAATGTGTATCTTTGACTTTTATCCAGTTACCTTTTTCTTTTTAATCACTGACCCAGCTCCTGACCAAATTCTCCTGTATAAAGGTAAAAAAAGGACTCTGTGTGTAGAAATGTAAAATACAAACCCTAATACGGTAGGTCAGCAATCTCATTTCCTCCCCATAGACACTGTGTTGTTAAGAAGGGCTAAATTTAAATAGTAATGTAATATTTTCATTTGGTATGAAATATTAATGGTGATCCTAAACTCTATTTTCAAGGAAATTATTGGTCACATCTGTGTCTACAGTGTATTCCCTTACTGCCCTTATCTTGGCTGTCTTTGATTTAGACAAAATGCATTAAGCTTGTATTTATCTGTCCTCAGGTATTCATGACACTTGAAAGATTGTTTAGTTACACTTGCACTCCTCAGCCCGAGCATGCAGTCTGCCAAATGGAATTACAGTGCGGGCTAATAGATGTGATGTTCTTGTCATCCTGGGAAACTCTGTCCATCACACCACAGACTCCCCTCACCGCAGAATGTGTTTCAGTTACAGGTTTCCTCAGTCCTTCCAGAGTTGAATACCAGCACCCTCTTTATCAATGCCCTTGTGAAGGGCATTGCCTTCCTGGTCCTCAGGTGGCCTCACACAGCCATGCCATGCGATGAGAAGGAAGTGTAGATCTGTATAGTATTTGGCTTTGGTGTGTTTTTTTCTTTTGAACTCTGTAGCTTCCTTCTTCTGAACTGAAGGTCCCTAGACTGTTTATAGTAAATGGATCTCAGTGCTCACCCAGTTCTTTGGGGACGCATAGGAAAATTGTGGTTAGTATCATTTGTCTTCTGGACTTTTGGAGACTTGGGGGAGGGGGAGTGTTGAGTGTTGTGGAGTCTAGAGGAGAGCATTATCTCTGTGCTGCTATTTCTTGACTGCTCTGCCTTCTGTTGTTCCTGTTACATCATAGTAAATGGGCTCTACCAAGTGAGCGCAGGGCCCTAATGCTCCCGGTCATCACGCTTCTTGGGAGACTCTTTGACCTCCTTCAACTCTGGTCTTTTTGCCCTTTTCTGAAGACACACAATGCATTTCTCTGGCTTGGCATTTAGTTATGGGAAGAGAATAATACAAATTAGATGCTTTTGAAGTGGAAGGGTTAGGGTAGACAGGAGGGAACTTTGGCATCTCTCTCTCTCTCTCTCTGTGTGTGTGTGTGTGTGTGTGTGTGTGAGAGAGAGAGAGAGAGAGAGAGAGAGAGAGAGAGAGAGAGAGAGAGAGAGAGAGAGAGAGAGAGGTTCATTGGCATTATCTCACCATACTTTGTTTTCCTTTTCTTGCCTGTTAGCAGTGAATGACAGAGTTTGGCATAGTTTATGTTGCGGAAGAAGGGCGTAGTCACAGTCTCCTTCACTGTTCAGCAGAAGTCCCACAACAGCCACGTTGTCTGACTGCAGAGCACCAGCAAACTCCCTCACACCTCCTCAGCCTTCAGTTTGGGGCACCAGTCTACCTTCCATTTAAAGCTTTGCTCAATTATTTACTTGTTTTGTTAGCAATTTGATGTTTAAACCCCAAACTCTCTGAATTATTAACATTTTAATCAGTAAGAATATATAATTTAGGGCTCAAACAGCTAAACCTATAGTCCTTGCTTGTATCTTATTTGTCTTTCATGTATTTCCTGCTATGCCCAGGTGGCTCTTCAGAGCCTCTTTATTCTAAGTGACGGAGAGACGGATGTGAACACGTAACTGAATCTACTTCCGTGGCCTGGAGGAAATGGTTCTCTGTATCCACAATGCAAGATGGTGAGTGTTCTGAAGGGGGAATGAGAGAGGCTGAGGAACTCATGGCTATGGCTGTCCACAGCTACTGTAAGGGTATATGGTATGAAGATGGAAGAAGGGGGAATTGCCATGCAGGTTTAGATGAAAAGGAAGGCTTTGTCATCCCATTACTACTGTGACTCAGAAGTCAGAGTGGGATGAGGATGATAGATTCAACGTTGCTCATAAATTACTCTGTCTTACTAAGTGGAAATCTGAAGGTTCTCAGGCCATTAAATCATCTTGACTAGAGGTGAGCATGGGATGAAGACAGTTTCTCATAAAAAGGAGATATAAGAAATATAAAATATTTTTTTAATTTTATTTCAACATGTAATGCATAAGGCTGATTTTTTTTTCAAATGAAAGCTTCTAGAAAGATATTCTCTATATTAACCTGTAAAACCAGTCCTGATGATTGGAATTGAACATTGACTGTAAGAATGGATTCACTTAGAATCAACTAGAAGTTTTTATGCAGGAAAGTGCATGGATCCAGACAGAAATATTTAAGAGACAAATATTGGTGTGATATACTTCAGTGTAACAAGGCAATGTTCTTTGCAAATTAGTCACCAGCGACGTGGTTGGCTTTGTTCCAGGAAGTTTGAAATAAGATTCCTTCCTTGGGAGTCCTGTTTCCCAACTCCATTTGTTTTCTTATAACACTTTTGCCTCCAGGACGTTGTGTTCAACCAAGATTTCCTTTCTCTGGAACTGTGTCTGTAATACAATGAACATCCCTATCTCTAAGAACAGTGCCTGCCCTGTGTCTAAGCAAATGAATATGCAATTTGCAGGTTGCTGATTAAAATGAAAGTCTGAATGTATACATGAATGTCTGGTCACAGTTTTAAAAGGAAATCTCAAAGGCTGACAGAATATCTTCCCCTTGTCTATACAACTCAACAGCTTGAGTTCATGTCTAAGCAGGGAGCCTCTTACTGTATCTCTTAAAGAAAGAATGAACCTGTGTGTGAACCACAGCCAGAAAGACTTTGGCTGAGAGGCTGTGCCTGAAGCAAATGCCCCATGAGAGCCCCCTCCTACACCTCCACTCCTCTGCTTCAGAATTCTTGCCCATTGATATTCAAGCAACAGATACTCATGGGATTTCCCTTGGCATTGAAGAAAAACCCAGTTTTAGATCATAATAGGCCAGCTAGTGGTGGTGAACACAATGTTATCAGTCAGCTTTTACCTCGGCACCTTGGGAAGGGGCTGGGTGTGGAGAGCAGAGAGGCAGAGGATAGAGGAAGGGGCTATTCTCTATGGATTCTCCCAAGTTATGCTGGTAGAGCATGATGGCACTTCTTCTAAACACTGTTTGGGAGTCACTGGTTAAATCCAGTGTTCCCTCAAGTAGTGGTGGGTGAGGACAAGACAGTTGCTGCTGATGTACTTGGGTTGAAAGAGGCCATTTGCATACTTATATCTTAAAGTATGATGAGAGAGGTGATTACAAAACCTTTAGCTGCTTAAAGTAGATTGTGCAAGCATTCCCGCTGTCCAAGAACATGTCAAAGCTGCACATTTGTCTTCTGATTCTGAGACCAGCCTATCCCACGCTGTCTGGCTCAGTCATTAATTTACCCTGTATTGCTGAATTACAGCCATAGTAACAACAGTTCTAACAGGAAAAGGCAAAATGCCCTCACTCTTCCTTAATTTACTCAGTTTTACATGTGTGAGTGTTTTACCTGCGTGAATGTCTACGTATCACATGTGTGCCTAATGTTCTATGAGGCCAAAAATGGGTATTGAGTCCTCTAGAACTGGAGTTGCCGATGGTTGTAAGCCACCATGTAGGGATCGATGGGGCAGGGTCCAGTCCATTGTGTCATTCCTGGGCCAATGGTCCTGAGTCATATAAAAAACAAAGAGGCTGACAAACATTAGGCAGAGAGTGAGCCTAAATTGTAGATCTCCATTGGGCCCCTCTCCTTGGGGCTTGAGGAACCTAGTGAAGATGGGGAGGAAGAATTCTGGGAGACAGAAGGATGAGGACAGCAGGAGAACAGAACAGACTCAGCAGGGCTGCTAGGGGATCACAGACACTGGAGCGTCACTGGTGAAGCCTGTGGGTCTGCACGAGGTCCTCTGCAAACATGGTCATGAGCTTGGTGTTTTTGTGGGACTCCTCACAGTGGTTTGGTGGAGGCTCTCACTCTTTTGCCTGTTCTTGGGACCCTTTTCCTCCTACCAGGTTGCCTAATCTAGCTTTGATATGACAATTTGTGTACCTAGTCTTGTGGTAAATTGTTATGCTATGTTTGGTTGATGTTCCTGGGAGGCCTGCTTTGTTTTCTGAAAGGAAATAGAGGAGTGGATCTGAGCAGGGGCAGGGGTGGTGGTGGAAGGGAGAGGATGTCTTGTATGAGATAAGGAAAAAAATAAGGACAAGAAAGGGAAAGCAGTCTAACCAAGCCACGGTGGGCAAATGAGTAATTGTTACACCTCTGTGTCCCAGCATCAGCTACTGCCTCCGGGTTCCTATCCTGACTTCCTTTGATGATGAACTGTGATGTGGAAGCAGAAGCCACACAAAGCCTTTCCTCCCCAATTGTTTTTTGGCCATGGCATTCATTTCATCACAGCAATAGTCACCCTTTGTAGGACAAGTACTGAATACACAGTACATTTAGAGAACTCTGAGCTCTGGACTGTGTACAGTACAGAGCACAGCACAAAGCAGGGGAGAAGAAATGGCAAAGTAGGGAAAGAGCTGGGCAGGCTGGAGGGAAGGCGTGGACTTGGGTTTTACTCTCTATTTCATGGTTAAGGTAAACGGTGGTTTTCACCAGGGAGGAAATGCGTTCTGGGTAAATGAAAGAGCAGATGCAGAAATGGATTCCGGAAAAAAAGTGATGATGGTAGGTATGTGAGTCTTTTTACACAGAGTGTGGTCAAAGAATCCTGTCCCCAGGGTGTTGAAGTCAGGGTGATGACATCAGACATACAAGTCTCATGAGCAAGCTGTAGGCCATGTGGAAGGAGAGGGTTAAAGAACAGGGAGCAAGAAGGCGGCAAAGTGTGATCTGCTGATGAGTTTCTAAAGATACTGTTTTTAGTGGTATTACTTAGCAAAAGAGATAGATACTAGCAAGTAGTGACTTTAGATATTGGTGACTATGGGATCCTGGGGTGCAGTGTTGAGAACTACTGACTAAAACAGGTAGAGTTAAGCCCCTGCCCCCAGAATCCTGTGTGGTATTTGGATACTGGTTGGTTGACATTGAAGTCTCCAAGGTACAGGTTACCTTGGAGTTCAAGATGTAGGCATTGGGGCATCTTTCAACCATAGATGACATCTAAGCAAAGAAATAGTTCCTGTGGAGTTTGGTTATTGCTAAATCCCCAGAGATCCAAAGGGAGCCAAACAAAACAACAGCAACAAAAACTAAGAACGAAACCATGTTACCATAAATCTTTCCACCAAAAGCCGCCTGAGCCCCACGGCCACATGTGAGCTTTACGCCCGCCCGAGTTAGGCCCAAATGAATACACAGTAACTTGTATTAGGTTTAAAGCTGCTTGGCCAATGACTAGGATTCTCATCTGTTAGCTCAGTCTTAATTATCATAAATCTATATATTTTATAAGACTTATCGGACGCCTTATTGGCATCCCTCCTTGCTGGTGGAATACATTATGCCGCTGGAACAGGAGCGGAGGGAAAATGGGGGCCCTTCCTGTTTCTCCTTCGCTTAAATATGAGTCTCCTTGCTATGTCACTTCCTGCCTGGATCACCACTTCTCTACTACATTTCCCAGAATCCTCTTTGACTCCTAGTCCCATCTACTTGCTGTCTCATTGGCCAAACAGTATTTTATTTAATAATCAATAAGATAAACATACACAGTACATTCCCCATCAAAACCATATGACAACCAAATTGGGAGAGCATACAAGGCAGACAAGTAGGCCTGGCCCGCCCTCCCTCCCTCCCTTCCTCCCTTGCCACTCCTCCTCCTCTCTCTTCTCTATTTTTTAGACAAGTTCTCCTATATCACAGTCTGGCCTTTAACTCACTATATGACTGAGGCTGACCTTGAACTTCTCATAACCCTGCCTCCACATCTACAGTGATTTGCCTGGCAATGGCTATTTCTTAATTGTTCACTGAAACACTTTGAGAAATTGCATACATTGGAGTCATCACGTATAAATTATTGTTTGAGTCAACTTGGTGTCTTCAACTATCAAGGTGACAGACAATCCTCACCAGTGTCAGTGTGGTGTCTTCACCCACCATGGTGACAAATAGTCCACCAGTGTCAGCGTGGTCTCTTCACCCAGTGACGGACAGTCCCCAGTGGTTGCCGACTTAAGGTGATTGTATATTTAATTGGCTTAATGTTTGCAGTGTAACAGCACTTTGTAATAGTTTTTTGAAATATAATTTATTATTTTATATTAAGGTTGTCTTTATTGGTATTTCTCGATAACAGACACTGTGTATCTAATCCTAACAGTAGGCCAAACTCTGGTACAGACTCTAATGATCATGGAACGTGCTTGGTTTAGACTTAAGATTACTTTCCACAGTGCGAGGAGGAGGGGGAGGTGTGCTTGGGTCACCCACACAAATCCTCAGACTTTAGACGATCTCCGGTTTCTTTCTTGACAACCATTGTTTTTTGGGGTGTGAGCCAAGCTTACTCTGCAGTGGGCATCTGCCCAGACTTCACATACAGCACAGCTGAACATGGGCTGTCCATCTGTGGGACAAGTGGTGGCCGCTTTGCTTCTGTCCCTCTGCACTTACCCAACAGAGCTCTGAGGGGAATCGCTGCATTTCCCGGCATTGAACCATTAGTCACCAGCTAAGCCAGCCTCAGTCCATGTGTCTTTCGGGACCTACAAGCCACTGTTTCCCCTTCCAGAGAAGCAGTGAAAGTATGGTGCAAAGGGGAAGCTAATTAATTTTACAAATAATAACAAATCCTGATAAGGTAAATGAGATCATGGGAACTGATTAAGAAATATGCTGTGCTTTTTCTGTCTAACCACACAAATTGGTTCTTTTGTAAATTAAGACTTTAATGTATATACAAATCTAGTTGCTGCTAATACCATGAATTTATTATCTATCCTTCCTTGAGACAAATGATAGCTATTTAGATTCTATTAGAAGGACTAGTTGCATTTTGAGCTTGTTGATGGAGTGAAGGCTTGAATACCCAAATTCCTTCAATGTGCCTACTCTGCCCACCATTGTTCATTGGTTCCTTGCTGTGGTGATAGAAAGGACAATTTTTACTTTCATCTTGAAAATTAGAGGACATATTATTCTATCCACAGACTTACAGTTAAGCACTGAAATATTGATTATTGTCTGGTTAGGGGATAGAGTTATAATTCAGGCTTCATTTACCATGAGACACTGAGAAGTCTAATTTACTTAACCCCACGTTAGCTTTCATGCAGAAAAAAGACCCTGCAACTTATTCTCTTTAAAGAAAATTAAATAGGTTCTTGGCTGATTAGAAGAGAAACATATACGCAAAAAGAAATACACTGTTTCACAAATCCACCAGTAGATTTCTATGTTCTAGAAAACTAAGAGGCAGAGGGACTAAACATGCAGAGTGAATGTGACTCCATACCTCCCCCACTAAGCAGTCATAATGACTTTTCCCTGCTCTGGGAACCAAGAGGGATGATGACACACAGTAGTGACTAAGACCAGAGAGACACACAGTAGTGACTAAGACCAGAGAGACACACAGTAGTGACTAAGACCAGAGGGACGATGACACACACACAGTAGTGACTAAGACCAGAGGGGTGATGACACACAGTAGTGACTAAGACCAGAGGGACGATGACACACACACAGTAGTGACTAGGACCAGAGGGAGGATGACACACAGCAGAGACTAAGACCAGAGGGATGACACACAGCAGAGACTAAGACCAGAGGGATGATGACATACAGTAGTGACTAAGACCAGAGGGATGATGACACACAGTAGTGACTAAGACCAGAGGGACACACAGTAGTGACTAGGGTTTGACACTTAAGCTTTCGAGTTCTTACATAGTGTACTCTGCAGACAACACAAAATAGCTGTGATATAAAGATATTTATACCAGATAGTTTTTTTTAAAAATCAATATATTGCTTTCCTTACAGTCAGTGTACTACATGAACTTGGAATAACACAGACATAGCTTTACAACAGTAAGTAAATAACAGAGACGGATGAAAATAAAGGGGAATACAGGTAGGTATTGAAATAATAATAACTCAAACCTGGGGGAACAGTCCAGGGAGACAGCCCATTCACTAGCATGCTCACTACAAAAGCACATTGAAGCATGGTTCAATGCCAGGAAATCCATGTTAAAAGCTGGGTATGGTGGTATGTGCCAACTTCCAGTTCTGAGGAAGTGAAAAACTTGCTTGCTATCCATTCTGGCTGAGTCATCAAGATCCAGGCTCAGTGAGAGATCCTGTCTCAAATAATGTGAAAGTAATTGAGACAACCACCATTGGCCTCTCATCTCAACCTACATAGGCTCATGCTGGAGTTCAATCACACACACACACACACACACACACACACACACACACACACACACACACACACACACACACACACGCCATTCAAATGAAATAAAGACAGGGATAATGCTGTCTCTAGTTGTGTCTAGGAGTGGACATTACTAGGTCCCATGCAGTTTCAGGTACTAGAGATGGTCAGACAGATGTCTGTAAGCTCTGCAGAGGCCACAGTAAAGGGGAAAAAACAGGACCGTGAGACTATGAACCAGGGAACAGAGCAGTATTTCAGTCATGCCTTCTGCTGTAAGCGTCTATTGTGCGATCACATTTCTCAGTTCTGTTGATGACTATGAAGGAACGAAGAGCAAGGCCAGAAGTTAAATCCCAGCATCCATATGCAGAAGCTGAGAAGTCAAGGTTGCTGTATGTCTGACGCCCTGCTAGATCCCTGTAATGACCACCTTGCCAAGGCTCATTGTCTCACAAGAGCCATGGGAGAAACCAGACCACTAAGCTACTTTAAGGTGGGATCATAGAGGCATCTCTAAGATTCAGTGTAAACACAGAGATGAGGTATTTTAAGGGATACATGTGAGAAGAGGCCACCAGTTTGTGGTAACAATGGCATATACATGCTAATAAACTAAATAATTTGCATTTTTAGATCGTAGCTTTCATAATCACCTAGCTATGTGAGTGTCTAATCTATGGTACATACCCTCCATCTTTTTTCTCTCTACATTTTTAGTGACTGTAGCTGATAACGGCGTTCATTATTGAGATTGGCTGACGAATCTCACATTAAAAGCACAATGTTCAGAAAATGTTTACACATGGGCAAGAAGTTAGCTTCCACTTGTCATATATCTTTCATCATCAGGCCAAGGATAAATGCATTATTTGGGAGCCACATTTAAAGGCTGGTAATCAGGAAAATGGTATTTTTTATGAGTTGTGTGAAGGCTCTGTGGTATTACTGAAATATCTTGATTGCTTTTATGAATGTATTTAATGAGTTCCATTTAAAATGTGATGCTATTTACCTTATGGGAAGCAAACCCAGGGGAATGTTTTTTTTTTTTTTTTTTTTTTTTTTTTTTTTTTTTTTTTTTTTTTGCCTGCGGTGTGAGTTGAACCAGAAAACCCTGGTTCCAACTGTTAGTCACTCTGCTGCGCCTATGTTAGCTGTGTGTTGTGCCCACAGGAGATCTGGGCTGGGGACCGTCTGTCCAGGCGTCTCTGGTCTGGAATCAGCTTAATTGAATAACAGCAGGGACTTCAGTTGGAATAGAGGAGCTGGACAGTCAAGATGGTTACAAGGTCAAGAAACAGTCCGGCAGGAGGTGGGGCTTGAAGCATGGTCTTGTGGATGATCAATTTTGAAGAGTGAGTTGGTTCTGAGCAGAAGCTTGCTTTAATGTGGGATGAGAAAGAAGGATGTCATGGGAACAGTTGTGCTTCCAGAACTTTCCCAGTGAGTGTAGTTCATAGCCAAAGCTCCTGTTTTTAAATCTTTTAAAATGTACAGTTCAGTAAATTTTCATAAGAATGTGCCATCTTGTCACCATCACATCTATGAGGGTATAAATGATAATACTTTTCCGACCTCCAAAGTCCTCTTCAGACACCTTTGCTCATCCAGCCTCTGATGGGAATGTGTATTTCTGTCTCCATCAGTTTGATTTTCCGTAACACTTTATTAGTGAAATAATACCGTTTTCATCTGTTGTTTCTGAATTTGTTCACTTAAAGTGCTTTCCAAGGTTTGTCCATCAGTGGACCCTACCTTCCCATTGCTCAGTGGTATCTCATTCAATGAATGTGCCATGATGGACATTGGATTGTTTCCAGTTCTTGCCACAATTAACATTTGTGTAAGAATCTTCGTGATATGTTTTCATGTACATTAAAATTGTTAGTTGATTAACTATATGTGTATGGATGTTCTGGTGGCAAGCATGTCTGTGTATCATGTGTGTGCCTGGTGCCTGCAGAGGCAGGAAGAAGGTATCAGATCCCCTGGACCTGGAATTATAGATGGTGAGCCACCATGTAGGACCTGGGACTTGAACTGGGTTCTCTGGAAATCGGGAAGTCAAGTGAGCAAACTAATTTGTAAAGAGGGAACAATGGAAGATAGGACTCAATGTGTCAGGTGCTAATAGTTTAAAGAGAGCGAGAGCTAAAATTGGCTTGCAGATTTGACCAATGGGAGGCCACCATGATTTCAAGGCAGGTTTATCCAATGTAGTGTATACCTCATAAGAACAGGAGGAAGCAGGGAGTGAAAGCACAGAACCAATGATTATGGACTACACTTTCACAGGGCTTGAGCGGGGATTGAGGGCAGCTCAGAGCAAGGAGGGGCTAGGACAGAGATAAAAGATGAAGGTATAATTTTAAAAAATTCAAGGTATACAAAATCAAGGGGAAAAAATGGGTGCAACGGTGCCAAGAGAAGAGAAACTTGGTTTTCCCCAGAAAGCCCAGAGGTGAGACAGGGGCTTGCACTGTAAGGGGAGAGTGTGCAGGCTGTGCTGCCTTGCTTTCCCCATGTGGAATTCAGTCATCTCTCAGAGAGAAGGGACTGGGGGTGCATTCACGTGGGGGATGTGAGAAGTTGACTGAGTGCCACTAGGAACGACACTAGTTTTCAAGGGATCTGTTGTGAAGTTACAGTCAGAAGTTGATAGATTCAGTGGTCTCTATGGTCCACACAAGCAGCTATTTTTCCTTAGCAACATTTAGAAGTTCAAATGTGAAAACCAAAAGCTGTGCTTCTGTGGAAACTGGCACCAAAGGGCAGAAGAGGGTAAGCCAGTGAAATTACAGTTCCACCGCTGTTGAGCAATTTTTGGAGCTGGCAGGGTGTGCCTGGAGGCTGGCCTGGGATGGTAAAGAAGGAAGTTGCATGGGTCACAGACTCTTTGAGCTCCAGATGAGGGTTGAATACAATGGGATAGTGAGGAGCAGGAAGAGTGTGCTGCGTGGTGAACAGTCAACCTTGGTTTAACATTCCTGGAGGCAGGCAGATTGAGACTGAGGGCACAAAGTGAAATCAGAATTCCCGCACTGTAACTGCCATGTCTTGAGCCCTGGGAGGCTGACCTCTGGAGCCTTATGGTGTCTTCTATGGATATCAGGAGCCCAATGACACCCTGGCATCAGCAGTCTCTGGAGAACCAACTTAGATCTGTCCCACTCACAGTGAGACACCCACACAGATGGCCCGCGAGGAAAGTCCACATAACTGGCTTCTCAGCTCTTGCAAAAGACTTCCATCCTTCTCAGCTCTGCCACCTGCTCTCACCACCCAGTCTCCTACAGTGTGTCTGATGACCTCTCTCTGTCTCAGGCTCTTGGTGAGGGTTTTTCCCTGTTCACAACAACTTCGTTCCCCAGACTATTTTGCATGAAATGATTATAACATACTTTCTGTAGATAAGGAAGCAAGTTGCTGAGCACTGAGGGTGAGAAGTGCATTTGATAATTGGGTAATTGATTCTAGCATATTGTCAGAATGTAGCTTTTGGGATGTTTGGGTGTATGCTTTTGGAGTGTGGGGTCCAGGTCTTTGTTGTTGCTGTTGTAGGATGGGGAGCACCTGTGAAGTTCTGGCTTGCTGGACTTGAGCTTTTCTTAACTTGGCAGCTCACCACCCATTTAAGGTCCCCTCTCAAGGAACAAGGCACATTGCACTCTGCTGGGTTTGATAGAGTGACCTTATAAAATCTGATAGTAGGACCCCCTCTGATCACCAGCAGGACCCCTCCCCCTTCTGATCACCAGCAGGACCCCTCCCCTCCCCCTCCTGATCACCAGACTTTTTCCTTTCCATCTCTTTTCCAGGGTGTTTTTCTTTTCAACATAGCCTGGGTTTAAAAAAAAAAAAAAGACAAAACAAAAACACGACAAAAACTAGAGTGAACATTTTGGAAAAGGTTGGTGAGGAGCCCTACCCTTTATAATACTCAGTACCGCTCATATAATTATGTTATACTAGTTAGGGGACTTCTCATTCTCTGAAACATCGCAGGTTTCTTAAAGCAAAACCATAGTTAGAATAAATCTTGACATCATCTTTTAAAAATTTGGAAACATTCTGTGAGCCCAGTTAGCTGATGATGTGGAATGTAGCCAAACTGAAAATGTGGCTGTAGACTGCTATCTTAATTCTCAGGAGAGACTATCTATTCCCTTTGTCTTGCTTTTAAAATCTGTACATTGTACCTGCCAGGACTAATGCATTGTATTAGTTTAATCTATGTGAAACACACCCTAAATCACAATTCTGTTAGCAAGACAAGAGAGAAGCCAGCATTAAGAAACCAAGAAGCCGGGCTTTGGTGGTGCACACTTTTAATCCCAGCACTCAGGCGGCAGAGGCAGGCGGATCTCTGTGAGTTGGAGGCCAGCCTGGTCTTCCTACCGAGTGCCAGGATAGGCTCCAAAGCTACACAGAGAAGCCCTGTCTCGAAAAACAACAACATAAAAACGAAAGAAAGGAAAGAAAGAAAGGAGCCAAGACCAGGGAAGCAGTGTTGTGCAGAACCAGAACAGAACTAGAGGTTCATCATTAGCCAAGTCAAGTTGTCATGAAATTTTATATAAAATAGCAACATGAGTCTGAAAGGGTTTCTTTAGCAATAACAGAAGTAGCAACTCTAAGCATTCTGGGAAGTAGGCATTAAGATCTGCAAAGAGCAAAGGAAGAGTGAGTGTTATCCATGCACTCCTTCAAGGTGGGGCCAACGCAGATTTTGGTTTAATAACATTTGGCAATAGGAGAGCTAAGCTAATTGATTTTATATTTGCTATTCTTGAGTTCATTCTATGACCTGTTCCCTCATTTCTCAAGTAGTGTTCATCAACACGGCAAACCAGACTCTACAGGGACCCTGTAGCATTAATATTTTCAGTCCGTACAGGAAGGAGTGGGGTTCAGCATGGCGTCTTCATCCATGTGCATCGCTGTGTTTGGGTCTCATTCATTCCCTTCCCCCACTGCAACCTTCCCTTTACCTCCAGGCTCTTCTGGTTCCCGCCCTCGATCCTTTCCCATCCCTTCCTCCTCCTCAAGAGCTCTTAGACAGAGAATTCTGGGGGCCAAGGGTTAAGTCAGAAAATTGGAGCTAATGAACCTGATTTTGAAGAAGTAAATTGTTGTTACAAGTTCAGTGTGACCTTCAAACTAACCAAGAGAGAAGAACCCCAATGGGGGGGCGGTGATGGGAGAGACAGACAAGCATGGACTGACACCTGCCAGCCACACCTTTTGGTCCACACATAGATTTTCCTTGGGTCAGAGAGGAGTAGAAGGGAGAGCTTAGGAGAACGTGCGGCTACTGTTTAGAACTCTAATCATGGGGGAAATAGTTTTTAAATCATTCATAAATATCTGCTTATACATTTTGTCCACATTTTAATATTGTTTCTCTCCTTTCCCCCTTTTTAAAAAAAAGCAACCACACCAGGTGAAACATACCATTGTACCATCCCACTTGTTCAAGTGCTAGCCAAGGTAGCTAAATCCAGAGATGGAAAGCAGCATGTCTGTAATACAGCTTCATTTTGATTGCCAACCTGATTGGACTAAGAAGTTTCCAGAAGATCAGGAAAGCCCACATCTGGGTGCATCTTTTTTGTGGACTTGTACAATGGGATTAACTGGGAGGGGAAACCAACCCGGAACATAGATGGCACTGTCCCAAAGCTAGAGGCCCAAGGAGAACTAAATGGGGAAAGGGGGAAACTGGCATTTTTGCCCCTCGATCTCTGCTTCCTGACTGCAACAGTGTGAGGCCTCTCCTTCGTCCTGCTCTCCTTCGTCCTGCTCTCCTTCGTCCTGCTCTCCTTCGTCCTGCTCTCCTTCGTCCTGCTCTCCCAGGCTCCATGGATTGGAGCCTCTGAAACTCTCACCAAAGTTAACAACATCCACAGTTCTGTTTTCCCTGGTGTTTGACAGAAACAATGGATTTGACTAACATGTTGACTGGCAAAGGTTGGGAGAAGGATGGCTGTGAATTGCTTAATTAGGAACAGTGTCAATGAGGGGACAAAGGAACTTACCGGAGATGGGTGGCTAAACATATATTCAGTGCCATTGAACTACCCACTTATAAATGATATTAAAATAGATTTTATATTGCATATGTTGCAGGACAATAAATTAAATACACACACTTTTCATTGAAAATATTAATATATGAAATGAACCAGGGAAAATATTTTCTGAAGGCATGCCCACTGATCAATACCCTTAATATGCAGTGAATAGTAACTTATTTTTAAATTGAATGCTCAACAAGAGAAGCAGAGAATACGCACTAATGAAACAATGATGACAAGTGTCATCAAATGCTCACATTTACCGGCAAAGAAATGAATACTTAAACACAGGAATTACATTTTATTCACCCCTTTTGAATTAGTGAAGATTAAACATTTGTAATGTCTCCTGTTGGCGTTTCTTATAATTGGGGAGAAAGAATATCATGTACTTATAGCTTTATTAAAAAGATTGGGTAACACATTTATGCCTTTAAAATCCCCATAGTATCTAATCAAGTTATACTAAATTTAGAATCATTAAAACATATTGAAGCAAAATTACTCTTTTAGGCTTAAAGTCATAGTTAAAAAGTAGTTTCAAGGGAAATAAATACTAGTATTACTAGACCGATTTTCTTAAAAATAGAGTCAAAAGACTAGAAGAAAACACAGCAGTGTGCTGTGGTAATCTTAGTGGCTGACTTACAATTTTTCTTAGAATTTGTTTTTAACGAGGGAGAAGAAAAGTAAAATAAAATTGTTTTATAGCACATTATACTGGTTTAAGAAAATGGTACTAAACACACACACACATACACATACACATACACACACTCTCACACTCTCTTCACTTTTGTCTTTCTTTACCTCTCTTCCTTTCGTGGTCACTCATGTTAACGACCTCTGGTGTAACTCATACTCTTATTCCTCAGGTGGTTTCTCTCTGAAGACCGTTGTCTTCCCCACCCCATGGCTCATCCAGCTTTGGCTCATGGTGTCTTGTTTCTTTCTACAGCTGTAAATTGGCCTTTTGTAGACTGTCATAGCTCTTTGATTTCTAGTGTCTGGTCCTCCAACCCCAGTGAGTTCCTTTTCTGTGCTGTAAGCCTCTGGTCATGCTCCATTCTCACCACACACTACAAATCAGATAGTCTTTATTCAGGTAGGAAGAATTTTACAATCCCTGTAGTGGTACTTTAAGCTAAAATTACAGTTGATTCATTTGGACATACATAAAGTGATTCCCTTACTACCAATAACTTCAATCTCATCAAGTACTTGCTCAAAGCTCTGCCTTGGCGCTCACTTTCATAGCCTCGTGGCTTTTTCCTCTGGCGATCTTTTTTAATGTGTTCTGGTACTGTTATTCTAGCACAAGAGAACTGGAGGCAGATGAGCACCACTGAGTCCACGGAGGCTGTTTCCGTAAATCTCAAGCTATGTTCCTCATTTCTTCCAGAGATAAAATACTTTATTATTATTTTTTAAACAAGGAGCTGAACCAAGATTTCAAGAATCCTTTAGGCTTAGTACTAATTTATCAGTCAGTGGCATATTCTTTATATCTGCACTGTCTACACATAATCACCTCCATGGTTTTTAAAGAAAACATTTAGAATACATGAAAATGCCTACTAGTGTATTCTCTGACATTGCCTCCATTACAGACAGTCTGTTGCATGAAATTTTAGACAAACCTTCATTTGTATCTTACTTTTCTTCCTAAATAGTAAATTTAAGAGTTCAATACATTATTCACTAAGCTTCAGTCTCATTTTTATAGAAAATAATGATAATTAATCATTGCCTAAAGTTTGTTCTTGCTGTTCTTTGAGATAGTGTCTCAATATGTAACCTTGGCTAGCCTAGAACTTGATATGCTGACCAGGTTCGGTTCACATTCACAGAGATCTGCCTGCCTCTGCTTCCTGTGTTGGAATTAAGGTGTGAGCCACCATACTTGGCCTGTTGAAACTTTTCCTAAGATTAATGAGATAATACTTCAAATATAATGCTTAGCAGACTATCTCCTCAGCTAATATTCTTGGAGTAGATGCTATCAAAGAGTATTCATACCCTCCTTGCCAACAATTCATTTCTTTGTGAACATTTTGACTTTGTGATAATCAGATATGTTGGTGTATGGGGTGAGGAAGAAGTCATACTCCTCTGGTCACTGAGGGCAGGGTTTTGTCTCCAACAGTGATAATGAAGTCAACATTTCTCATTGGAGAATGGATTATAGTTTCTATCTCTAAGAAGGGACTCCTCAGGCTAGCTTGTTGAGTTCTAATGACAGTACTTGCATACGTTCACAATCTGTTGTGGAGCTTTGACTGTTCTAGTCCTTTATCTAGTTGTCTCCTAGAGACCTTTGTTTTCTTAACCTGAAGCTCACACCCCAGGGTAATTTTTATCTGAAATTCTTGACAGCACAAGTGTTTCATATTTTGATTTTTCTCATTTGTGGAATAACTAGATATCTAGGGCACAGGCCCCAATATAAGTGGAAGTTCACTTGTGTTTCATAGCCACATGTGCAGCTGGGGATTTAAACAAAATTTTTCGGAGCCTGTGTTTGGGCCGTGGCCCACCACATGCACTCAGGGAGAGACATTTTCCATTTGTCATGTATTGGTGATCCCATAGCTTCAGCCTCTAGGGCACTTGGGCGTTGGTTCTTTTGAATGAGGAATACTCACTCTGCCACAACTACCTCAGAAAATTATACAGAAAAGGAATTTCAGAGAATTGTTAGATAGTGGTAATATGAATGTCATATGATCTCTCCATAGTTGAAATAACTCTCTGGACTTTATATGATTGCTTTTCCCCCACTAAGCAAATCACTTTTTGTCCCCTCCATTATGTCTTTATGCCCCTTCACTCTAAATATAGCACACCTTAAACCATTGTTCTATGGAATAGTTGTGACGCTCAGGTGGGTTGATTTTCTACAACTATCTACACTGCTCTCCCTAGTTAGCTGTGTTTCCTGATCCATGAAGTTTTCTTTCTTTCTCTTCTCCCCTCCCCCCTTTCTTTAACTTTCAGCTAATACCATAGCACTCTCTGAAAACCCCCAGGGTGCAGACAGCCTGGAGCATCTTCATTTGCTGAGCGGCTGCACCAGCCTGAGGATCACAGCTCTTTGCAGAAACTTGACTCGTAATTATTGCTGATCGCCCGTCTGCATTGCACTCAGCCTCTCGGCTGGTGCTCTGCTTGCCTGCTGTCCTTCATGGAGTGTTCTCATTGGCAGACCCACACCTTCTATTCATCCTGCTCACCAACCATTAACTTGCTGGCCTCTACCTGTCCCTCACTGCTTCACAGCTGTTACCTTGCTGCCAGCCTCAGATCAGGAAAGCCACTCTTGAATTCACCTGCCAGCCCAACTCTGGGTCCTTGCCCAGGCAAAGGAGAAAGAACGGACAGCAATTAGATGGGCTGCCACATGCTATTGATGGTATCCCATTCTCCCTGTGTCCAGAGCAGCCTGAAACATCGATGCAAAGTTTCCACGCCTCGCATGGGTGAGGAAGGACAGCCACATAGGTTCAAACATTTCCAGCAAGGTGACAGAATAAGATCCATGAGGACCTAGATAGTGAGTGAAACAAAAACAAAGGCTCCAGAACTTCTAACATTAAACTTTATAATAGTTTGAAAACACTCAGAAAAACATGAAAATCTGATGAAGGGTTGTATGTCTGCAGAATACTTGTCATACTGGATAACTTCAAACTCAGTCTCTGCAAGCAGGTAATTCTGTTGTCTATGAAATCCCCCACAGTCAAAGTTCATGTCCACATTGTCTACTTTCAGGAAACTTTCCATGGC
The DNA here is from genome assembly GCF_003668045.3 of Cricetulus griseus. Classification (NCBI taxonomy): domain Eukaryota; kingdom Metazoa; phylum Chordata; class Mammalia; order Rodentia; family Cricetidae; genus Cricetulus; species Cricetulus griseus. The sequence goes on along the minus strand of NC_048598.1, from coordinate 6,592,862 downwards.
TGAAGTTATCCTAAGCCAGTGCTTTGAACACAGGATGATGCTGGCCTATCACTCCTCTCTTGTATGTGAGCTCTACCTCTCTTTCTCTTACTGTATTCGTGGAGTGAATTTCTCTGTTCAGTTCTTAGGGTTGTTATGGAGGTTAAATAGGAAATTTAGGGAAGTTACAATACTACAGTAGAGCTATTGGAAAACTGGATCACAGAGACATGAGCAGTGGTATTTCTCCCATACCTTCCCATGATCTCCTGGTTCTGGATGCATAGTTCTAGAAAATATGTCAATTATATAGTGGGAAAAAACACAATGAGGGACACCAGTGGAAATCTAGCAATAGCCTGAGGTCTCTACATTAAACAGCTCAACAACCTTAGTATATGGGTAATGCTATTCCATTTTTATGGATGAGGAACTTGAAACCCAAAGAATTTGACTGGTCTAGCCCATGAAAATACAGCCAGCAGCTGGTATTACCATGACAGCATTCAATCTCTCTGGTTGGCATTCATTTTTTTTTATTTCACTATGTAAAATTTATTTTTGTAAAGAATGTGTGACACCAGTAGCTACTTTTAAACTAATTTAGGAACCCACTCTCCACATTGTCATTGAGACCTTAATTTTAATTTTTTCTTTATATGAACCTTTTAAAGTTCTTTATTTAAAAATATAGCAGTGGAAAACTGACTCTAACAATTGAATGTTAAATGTTCAGTTTTATGTGTGAAGACACAAACTATGGGGTAACAATCCAAACATATTTTTTGTAGGTAGTCATTACATTTCTTTAAACTGGTTGGAATTCTTAATCACAAATTCCACCTTCCCTTTAATACAGTACTGAATGGTAGGAGTCACACTTCTAAGTTTACCTTATTGATTTGTATTTTATATCTCCCCAAGACAGTGGTTCTCAACATTTGAGTTGAGACTCCTTTGTGGGGGGAGAGGGCTCAAAGTACCTTTGCACAGGAGTCACATACCAGATATCCTACATATCAGATATTTATAGTGTAATTCATCAAAGTATCAAAAATTTAGTTTATGAAATAGCAACAAAAATAATTGGATGGTTGGAGGTCTCCACAGCATGAGGATCTGTATTAAAGTGTCTCAACATTAAGCACGTTGAGAACCACTGCCCCAAGACAGAGGAGGCCGTCATCATCTTCCCTAGAATTTGTTGGAGCTGGACTTGAGTTCCTACAACAGTCTGGGTACTCTTTGTGTCCTTCAGCACTGCTTACTCAGCCTCCCAGAAGCCAGTCTTTAGGGATACACCCCTGTCCCTGGCTGTCCCAGTCATCAGTCAGTGCTCTCACAAGTCTTATCCCTTATCCCTTTGCATCTTACTTCTTGGCCGTGAGGTTCTAAAGTTGACAAAATCCTCTACTCAAAAAATACTCTGTTACCAAGGCTCTAGTCCTGGTCTTGGGATGGAACCACTCAAACAAATCCATCTTCATCACGCCTCTAGGCAGATCCCAGGCCTGCCCCACAGAAGCAAGCATTCTGCAGGTGCATTCTTGGTGTTCCTTAGATTGAAGGTGTGGTTTCTGCCTGAGACTTCTGTGAGCATTTCCATGGGGTTAGTGTAAAGTGCTGCTCTCCCTGCCCTAATGGATGCAGGATTTTGTCTCCTAGTCGGTCAATTCTGTGGTTAACCTTTCTGCCAAGATGCTCAGCTGTTTTCTCTGGCTTGACCAGTTAGGCCCTCACATCCTTAGTGGCTCCTAAGCTTCAGCCATGTTCACACCTGTAATCCCCCCTCCACTCTCACAGCCCCTCCCCTCTCACAGCTCCTTCTTGTTTGAGAATTCTCATTCTCATTTTCTCTCTCTCCCCCTCCATCTCTTGGCCTCTCCCTTCCTCTTTCCCTCCCCTCTCAAGTTTTCCATGATATAGCGCTAACCATATCAAAGTCTCATCCAGAAGACTATGGCTAGATTGTTCTTGCTATTTTTAAAATAGATGCCAACCAGTTGGGACCAACAGTGTGGTAGAGATTCTACTGTATGATGAATCGAATAGCTTGTATTCTTTTAGCTATGGTCATGATAATAAGAAAGATGAAAGGTATTCTAGAGCATGCACATAGGTTATTCTGTTCCGTGGGGTCAATCCTGACAGCTGGCTGAGGGAAATTCACTTTTATGGAAGTAGATGAGGTTAGCAGTGTCATCCACCAATGATACCGAACCTACTTCCTAAATCCAGAGGATGAGATCGCCTCGGCTCCTCCAGTGTAGTTAGTGCTGCTCTGCATGGAAATGTGTCTTTGTCATTCCAAGACCAGGATAATGGGCAGTCCATCTTAATTTGATCAGGGAGAGGGCTGCTCTAGCACCAGGTCTTTGACATTTTAAGTCACACATACTGATTTCTTTTATGTAGGTACGTAGGAGTGTGTGCTACAGATGGGTGTGGCAGTCTGAGGACAACTCACTGGCATCAGTTATTCCTTCCAGCCTTGACACAAGTGTCTTCACCCACTGTGCCAGCCTGCTATCCCAGATGAGCTCTAAATGGCAAGCCATGTCTGCCATCATATCTGTTCTTCCTGCTCTTCAACAGTCTGGGTGGCAGCTACACATGAGCACAGATATGAAGACACTCAACAAGCCATTCACTGAGACATACACACGATTCACTGCATAGCTTACATCTCAATTTAAAGATTTTTAAATTTAAAAAGGACAGGCTGAACACAAATCTTTCTAATTACTAAAAAGTCTGTAGGTAAAAATTTTCCCACAAGGACAACGTATTTACAGAGTATAAGTGTAATTCCTACTTAAAAATCATGCAAATGGAACTGAAGTGTCTTCAGACTCCTTTTATAAGGGTGTGCACATGAGTGTTCACACACACACACACACACACACACACACACACACACAGAGAGAGAGAGAGAGAGAGAGAGAGAGAGAGAGAGAGAGAGAGAGAGAGAGAGAGAGAGACATAAATCAGGAGGCCAAAAGAAACAAAACTACTGCACAGTTGTACCCAAATAGAACACAGAATACTCTTAACACTCTTGTGGGATTTCTCTTTTCTCTTCACTCTCCTTTTTATCTTTGTTCTCTCTTGATGTCTTTCTTAAGCCTTTTCTCAGTCAATTTTCTACCTTAGAGAGTATCCTTCCAATTTCTATTGTCATAGATTAATTTTACAAGTGTTTATACTTAAGGGAAATGCAAGCATGGAACACATCAGTCTCCCTAGGGTGTGCCTTGCCTTCATCCCCTCACCACAATGCCTGTGATGTGAATACCTGATGCTGATTGGCACAGCTGTTCAGTTTTGGACAGTTGAGTTGCATCATTGCAGGAATACACACTTTCCTGCTGAATTCTGCAGCTGCTACACATCTGCCTTGTTTTCATATTTCCTTTGGCATGAGCTTGAGTTGAAGTTTCTAGCAGTTTGCTCAACTTGTCTCAGAATTCAAATTAGTTGTAGATGTATTAATAATTTCTTGTATATACTCCTACTGCATCTATAGCTTATGCTCCTGGTCTTGTAATTAATATGTTATTACACATTATTTAAGTTTTTAGCCATGAGCAAGGGCTAACACTGTGGCACCTGAAACCTAAGCTCCGCCCAGTCTTATTATATATTGTGAACTTTACCTGGACAATAGAGGAATTTCTTTAAAGTTGTATAATTGAACCACACATTTTACTACAATCTCATCACAAAGAAATTATGAGCCATCGTGGCATTATGGCTTTACATCAAGAATATGAGTTGTGGACAAGTCTGAAAATGGTCACACATTTTTCCCATTCCTGCTACGTATGCTTTCTGAGAGGTGTCTGTGCCATCCCTGCCTTGAGTAGTCCCTCATTGGAATAGCCCAGGGGCCGTGGGCCTGTTCTGCTCAATACATTAGAAGATAAGACACGGGCAGGGGCTAGGGAAGGACCTGTACATTAAATTATGGGAAATTTTCTACCTCCCTCAGATTGAACCAAGAGTAGGCTCCAGTAACTGTCACTCTGGCTGGCATTACACTCTCTGCTGGCTTGTCCAGTTACACTGGTCCAGACCAGAATGAGCCAGAAACAGAAAGTCCGTTTACGTGGCTGCTCATATTTGTCTGAACTTAGCTCTTCACCTTAGTTTCCTCTTTTCTCCTTTTTCTTATGTGATTCTCAGACACCAAAAGGTAAAACCATCGACATGTAATTCACATGGGAGACAACACAGCCTGGTTATACTAAATTGTAAAGTTGAGGCAATGGATGTGTTACTACATTGTCTGTCTTTACACATGACAAGCAGAGCTCCTCCCTGCGGAGCAGAGCTGCTGATACCCTACTGTGTGTGTGTGCCTGTGTGTGCCTGCTCATATATGGTATTTGTGCATGGAAGTAAGTATGGTTGCCTGGGCTTGCGTGGTAGGTATGGAAGCCAGAAACTACTGTAGGAATAGCTCCCTTAATCATCAGTGTACCTGATTTAATGTTATTGTTTTATTCCTTTTTATATTTATTTGTGTACATGTTGCTGTGTGTGCGTGTGCGTGTGCGTGTGCGTGTGTGTAGGTCAGAGAACATCCAGGGGGAGTCCATTCTTTCCTTCCTTTTAATGATCTGTTCTCTCAGGATCAAACCCAGGTCATGAGCTTGGGGACAAGAGCCCTCACCAACTGAGCTTGTTTGGAAACCAAAAAATAAGCCGATTGCATTCTCTAGTGCAGGTCTCAGTAACATGTTAGTTTATTGCGTTGTCTCCTGGGTTGTTTTCAAGACTTATTTTCCAAAACTCACATAAGTCCTTATAAATCCTCTGTCTTTACACCAGCACTTGTTCTTAATTTAAAAATTTCCATCTACATAAAGCACTCAGTAAGCAAAGAATGGGGTATTTTGACCAAAGGTGCAACAGTCTAATGCTGAAATGTTCTTGTGGGAGAGAAATGAAAGGCAATCAGGAAAAAGATAGTTCAGGTTTGTCTCTCATGGCCTTTTAAGGAGAGCACCTCAGAAACATCTCTTGTTTCTAAAGATTTCCATAACTATAAAAATTTACAGGGAGCACAGTTACAATTGGCTCTCTACTTTCCAGACTGTCTTACTTTTTTTTTTTTTTTAATAAGATGTGACTCTCCAGTTACAAAGACTGTTGAACCATTAGAATATTTCTAATGCAGGATGGTGTAACCCAGAGGACAGAAAAGACAGATCTGGATGTACTGAGAATTACACAGAAATGGCTGCTGGCATGTGCACACAAGTACCCTTGCATTGATTGGCAATTAGGAAACTAAAACTCAGTAGTCCTGTTGCTTGTCTGATTCGTTTAGAATCTGCATTTTACAAAGCTAGTGTTTAGAAATACAAGATGTCTCTTGTTTAAAGAATCAAAGCATGCATAGAAAAGGATGTCCTGAGATGACAGGTCAACAAATGACTAGAGAAACTGCCATCAGTTGGCCAACTTTTAAGGGCATCAGCTCAAGTTTGAAGCCTCATGCTGGATCATTCCTTCCAATGAGAGAGCATTCAGAATTTCTTAGAGGGTTCCTGTCCTATACTGTCAGGTCCTTTTGATAAATGCATTGCATGGAGAGATGTTCATAAAAGCAAGAAACAGGAAGGAGAGCCTGGCAGGTGGCTATGGGATCAGGTGTACTGCTACTTTAAAAATTAAGCATGCATGGCCCAACCTTACTCCCTCCCACTGACTAAGAGACCAGCTGAGAGCTGGGACAGCTCAGTTCCAGAGGGGCCACCAAGCCACCTGCACTGAGATACAGGTAACCTTTTGAGCTGTGGGAAATTCTTTATCTGAGAGCCAAGTCTTCCTCAGGGCCTTCCTATTGCTGGGGTCCATTTTCTAGAAGTAAGGAGGGGGTTACAGCAAGGGTTGCCAGGCAACATGGGCCAGAGGTCCTGTTGAGGAGCTATTTCTCACACTGAGAGGACCAGTTGAAATGTAATAAAGAAATGGTAACTCGGCTTATTTATCAATACAATTACTTACACGGTATTAGGAATCCATATTTAACCTCCAAATACAGAGTCATATGTGGAAACATTAACACATATGCTTGATAAATATTAAGGCACAGGGCAAGCAGATGGCATTGAGTTTCTAATCAGCTTTACCATGAGCTTAAAGTGGCTGCACAGGCTGGGATGAGGGGAGAGGCACAGACTGCTTAGCTAGCTCCACTTTGGGCATATGCAAGTTAGCTCTGGTCACAACATATGGTGTTCGTGAAAAGAGCTCTAGGATGCTTTACCGCATTGATTAGAGCAGGTAGTGCCAATTCCCTGGGGTCGAGTAACAGCTCAAGGTAGCTGTAAGCTACAATTCACTATCATATATAAACGATTGTTCTGTACATTGAGGCATGTGACTTGTCCAATGATGTCAAGACCTTTATCAGGAGAATTAGTTTTTGACTCTAAGTTATGTCATTCAGGATGGCCTTTGAGAAGTTCCCCATTGTTTTTGTAGGGGGCTCAAAGTGTTTGTGCTTAGGATGAACTCGGGTTTCTCTTGACTTCTTGTGTGTTTGTTTAGCAGACACCAGATTTGACTCGTGCCTCCGCCCTCCCTGAGGATATCGTTGCTTTGCCCTCCCTGTGGAAGAGTGTCTTCAGTGTCCCAGAGATGGCAAATACCAGTATTCAGGTGGTGAGCCTCTGATGTGCTGGTAGCAGAGCAGGCCTGGTTATTAATTTAGGGAAACCTCGAAAATGCAGGCGAACAATACTTTTTTGTAACCATGCATTGCCTAGCTCTCCTTCTGAGCTTCTTGCATCGGGCCATTCAAACACTCATCTTTGCCTATTTGGTCGCAGTGTCACTGGCTGCCTCGCAGGGCCTTTTCCCAAGGCTGGAGAATGTGGGCGCTTTCAAGAAGGTATCCACTGTGCCTAGCAATGCCACATGTGGATTCCCAGGCCCCAGCACGTTTTGTCACAGTGTGGCAGATGCTAAGAGCGAACAGTTGTGCACCCCGAAGCTATGTATTCAGGACTGCCCTTACCGCTCTGCCTCTCCTCCCTACACTGCCCTCCTCGAAGGCCTCCGGAGCTGCCTCCCGGCAGACAACACTGAGCTGCATCCTCACTCCAGGAGCAACTCCACAAGCTTTAGATTCCGAAGTCACAAGAACTGCTCTCCTCTACAAGCTCCAAGGCTGGCAGCAGAATTTACCTTAGCTGTGTGGTTGAAGGCTGAGCAAGAAGGCGTGATGTGAGTAATGCCATTGTTGTTGTGGGTTTTCAGTTAGCCTAAGACCCTGTGAAACTGGATTTGAAGGTTATTGCAATATGAGGTCTCAGCTCAATATCAAGCTGAAAATAGAGCTGTGCAACTCCAGGGTCCCCACAGTTGAAGACCAACTGCTATGGTAGTCCCTCCCTTCTGGCCTTGCAATCTGAATATTCTTTTCCTGAGATGTTTTCCATGTGTTGTGAATGGAATTGACCATGGAAAAGAAAGTGTTGAAATAGTTGTGTTGGGGGGCAATATATCTGAACATATGTCAATCATATATACAATATTATATATAATAATTATATGTCATATACAATATAATTATGTACTGATAAATATCAATTATATTTGAGACATTTTTTATTAGTTCATTTATTTCTCAAAGACCAGCTGTTCTTTTTAGTCCTCTCCTTTGGAATCAAATTCAGAGTGCACTTGTAGGCCCAGGTGCCAGTAATATTAAATAATTGTTAGTTTGAAGTCTTGTTCAAGTCTTATATATACAAAGTGTCTCTATTATAAAATAATTGTTTTAATATGCAGGTAGCTTTCTGGAGGCTTAGGACTGTTTTACTTACCTTTATTTTCTCAATAAATGTGTGATTAACAGAATATATTCAATGACAGAGTTGGAAGTATGACACAGTACAGCCTTTGGTCTTCACTGTGCAGTGTTTCTATCTTCAAATTTATAGGAAGTAGATAACTCTGGGAAGTCCTCCAGAGCTTCACTGCTGTTGGATCTGCTAAGGATGCCCTGGATACGAGTTAGGAGTGAGCTCTCCTACAACCTGCTGTAGTCTGGGGATCATGAGCTTTTCCTTCTGTAACCTTTTCTCACACTGTGAGACAAGTGCCCTAAATAATACAAAGACAGGCCAGAAACTTAACAAGCAACATTTTTGGCAATCTTCATTTGATTTACTTGTAAAATGTTAGTATGTGTGGACTTAAGGGTATGTGTGGGTAGGTGCAGTCCAAGTGCCTGTAGATGCTGAGAGGGTGATGAGCCCTGACTGTGGGTGCTGGGAACTGAACCCAGGTCTCCTGCAAGAGCCCCCAAGTGCTCTTAACCCTCTTCGTCATCTCCCCAGCTCCAACTAATTATTATTTTTTTAATATTAAACATTTTCCTTGGCATTTTCATCCACACATAAAGTGTGTTCTAGGTACTCTAACCTCATCTTTTGCCTCGTAGTACAGTGTTGGGTACCTATCCTTGTGATGTTTACTTTGTGTGGCTGTGTTGGGTGAGTATTTCAAAACTTAAGAAATAACCAGGAAAATCTTGTCATCTCACAAACAAATGTGACTTAGAGGTGTTATGTCCCATCTGCCAAGTGGAAGCCAAGCATTTTACTTTTGTTTAAAGATTGGAGTGAAAATAGTCACAGTCCATTTTCCTTGTTTCTACTGTTTCCCCAAAAAAGACTTTGCTGTTTTATTGTTGGAAATTCCAGAAATTCAAGCTATTTGTTATGCCATCAGCACCCATATTTTAAAACATTTTTTTTCACATCTTACAGAGACATCCCTGTACCAAGCATCTCTCCTCTTGTCATCACTTTGTATAGATAAGCTACAGGGACATTCACAGAGGTTGTGGCATGAGGTTTCTGGTTTGGAGGGTCCATTGCTTGTATCAAGGTCATTTTCATTCTTGAAGCTAAAATACCTATGGGAATTGGGGGAATTTGGGGGTGTTTGCACTAGATAAGTAAAACAAACAAAACATGGATTATCCAATTATTGTGTATTCAGGAGCAGAATAAATCCAGTTCCTAAATATTTTACTACCTGCCTTCGTCTCCCATTTATTATCTACCAAAGCTAGAGTGTTTACAAGCAAACAAAATAGCAAGGGAGATAATCAATAACATATTAAGAAAAGCATTTTCAGCAAGCTTGGGGAAATAAGTCTGCATTTGGTAAATACATCCCCGTGTAATGATTGAATTCTCACTTGTAGATTTTACACTCAAGACAAATGAACAAAGGAAAACTCTTAGACTAATGCCCAGAGACTTAGGATACAGGCAGATTTTTTTCATGTCAGTAAATCACAAATATTTAGTTACTGAATTGTTAAAAAAATAGTCTGCAGTAGTATCTATCTATCTATCTATCTATCTATCTATCTATCTATCTATCTATATATATATATATATATAATATGTATTTTAAAAAGCTTTTATTTAAAATGATTTGCCAAAATTAAAAAGATGCTTTACTTACTCTGTTGCCAAACACAGGCAAAAAGACAGTAAATTAGTGTCAATGAAAGAGAGACCCTTGCTCTCTCCAACCTTATTCTATTTCCCAACACAGGACAACGGAGGTGAGAGTGAAGTGAGGATTTTAAATTACCCCTCGTAAGGATAATTTTGAAATATCTTCAGCAGCAAGTCTTGGGTGGCCTGATTCCACTGTTGCCTCTGGGATGCTCCTGAATGAATTGATCACTTTTTTTGTGGGAGGAGTCTGTAGTATTCTACACATTTCCATATCCTCAGAATACCGATGCCCCGATGGATGGATTCTTGTTCCTACTGGAATGGCAAAGCATGTTTAGTGATCAGGAAGAACTCCCTACACATTGCTCAGCTGAGAAGATAAGGTTTCATGATTGGCGGTGCCCATGGAGATTCCTGGCCTGAGTGGATAGCAGTCAGGTTAGAAAGAGTCCCAGGCTCTGAAACACATACTAGGTAATCAGGCCAGAAATGACCTTTTAAAAGAAATTCCAGTCCAGAAAGGTAAGGTGTACCCATCACCTCAGCACTGAGGATGCTGGGACTGCAAGATGAAAATCAACTTGGGCTAGGGAGCAAAACCCATTCCCTGAAGTAAAGTAGGTCTATCTTATGCCCCAGAGACTTCCTAAAAGCTGTTCTATGTCATCAAGATACTATTTGATTTTTTTTTTTGTAAAGAAAACTTCCATCAGAGACCATCCCACCAGCTCAGTGTCTCAGCTGGACCCCTGGCCATGGAAGAAGCAAGCGGTCATCTAGTACACACTGCTTTTGACTTTTGGATGGCGTAAGATGAAGACAAAAGAGACAGTAGAGCAATTCTGACTCCAGGGCTAATAATTTAGAGCCTTGGGCTCTAAATCCCCTTAACATTAAAAGAAGAAAGATTTGCCCTGGTAACTCAATACCCATGTTGTATGTGGGATGTCCTAACACTTCCTATAAAAGGCATAACCAGGGAACCGATGAGCCAGTATCCTAAATGTTAGTTTTCCAGTAGGACGCTGTGACTTTACTTTCTATCATGAATCTCTAATGAAGGGTGTTGAGGCTCTGGGGGAATATATTGTAAATAAGAATTCTATTTTTTACTGGAATAATATGACTTCTGTTGGAATACAGCTTTCTCCAGGTGTAGCAAGGATCTGGTACTTAGTGAAAGCACTCCTGGTACTTAGTGAAAGCACTCCTGGTACTTAGTGAAAGCACTCCTGGCATGCGGGTCAGGGCCACATTACCATGGCAACATCCTGCATGTCGATTTGGTTGGGTGCTGACCTTCTCTGTCTTTTCTGGTTGCTTCCTTAGGTGTGTGATGGAAAAGACAGTGGATGGGCAGATTGTGTTCAAAGTTACAATATCCGAGAAAGAGACCATGTTTTATTATCGCACAGTAAATGGTTTGCAGCCGCCAATAAAAGTAATGACACCAGGGAGAATTCTTATGAAGAAATGGATTCATCTCAGTGTGCAGGTGAGTAAAATAAAAAATATTTAACATTTGGTTAAACACAGGGATCTGTCATCCTGTCTCTTCTTTAAATGGCACCTACCCAGAGAAGCCAAAGCGGTGTCTAAATCCCTGGTATATGTAAATGACAGCAAAGGAACACAGATATTTCAGCGACCTCAGGCTGTACCTCCTGGTGTGTTAGTGTCTTCTCCCCCTTATGCTGCTGTAAAAATCTCAGCCCCTGAGTTGAACGGTAATGATGCCGTGAGCAATAATCACATGTCCAGGGAATTTCTGTTTTATTTGGTCACCGAATTTTGTGTTTAACTCCTTTGGAGTCCTTTGTATCTCACTAGTTGTGGCAGCATTTAAACCCTTGCTTGGTTTCTACAGCTGTCTTTCCCAGACAGTGTCTGATGATGTGAAGGAAACTTGGCTGCTGCATTAAGTCAGTGACCTTAGAACTAGTGAACTTTGCACTTGAGGCATTCGGAAGGTGTTATATTATCACTGTCGTTGTCAGCCACAGTTTGGAAGAAAGTTAGAGGCCGTCAGATGCTGAGAGAGCTGTGAGGTGTCTGGCATTTACAGTGTCTCAAAGAGAGACAGAGAAGCTTTTTGTTTCTTCGGGGCTTCGGGTGCCTCAGTGCTGCCCAACACACTCTTGCTTTTCAGGCCAGCCGGAGGTAGAATGTGCTCCATTTCCCAGGAGCACTCACCCAGGGGTCAGCATAATTCCTTGTCACATGAGAGGACACTTGTAGCCTTGTTCATTTTATGAAAATTTTCTTTGATTTCAAACACATGCATTTATATACATACAAACAAGTGTGTATATACTTATACACATACATTGTTATATATGTCTATATATAAAGAAAGCAAGTGTAAACTGTATATCGATATATCCTTGAATCAGGTAGTAAATACATTTCCTTGGTGGGAGGGTCTTGAGAATTCTTAATTTGTTTTATATTATTAGTTTGTCACATCATCCTTGATAATTTGAGAACATAGTGTACACCCATTTGTTTTTATCACCTCATAAGAGTGTTAAAAATCCCATACTTTGCATAACAGTGCAGTGGCAGCCCCAAAGGAAAAAAATGTGTATATGTGTACGTATATGTATGCTTACACACACACACACACACACACACACACACACACACACACATCTCACAATTGTTTAATTGGCTTTATGGAAGCATTCATGGAGCTACCATAACTACTCAGGGTTTATGGTTAGGACAATAGCTCAGTGAATGTTGATAAAGATCAGAGTTCCCCTGTGTTCTATGCCATAGGGTGACGAGGGTGGATCCCACCTAACATCAGGCCCTGTAGTAATAGATGGAGTCCATCCTGGCAGTTCCCACTGCCTAGCAGTTCAGTAGTTAACAGATAGGGAACTGTTTATCTTGTGTCTAAGATGCCCAGTCTAATAACTGATTAGTACAACCAAATTGGGCTCTAATTTTTAAAATGAGGAAATAGAAACTTCTAGATAAAAGGTACTTTGTAGACAACTCCAAAGCGTCTGTCTGCTTCTGGCAGATTTCAGTGTCTACAACAAGGAATAACATCTTTGCTTTGCCTGGTCTGTGAAAATGGTCGGGGCTTTTGTGGATGTAGCATATGCAAGCTTTAAGAAGCAAGTTCCAACTTCAAAAAGGTGGCTGCATTACCATCCCTGGAGTGCTGCCTTGTAGGTACCACTGAAGTCAGCATCGCCATTTCTACTCACTTCAGAGGGAAAATCATTGCCTAGGTTAGGGGAATTTATTGTTTTTAAATATTCCCTTCTTTAAAGGTTAACATAGTGATGCTTTTTTATTTATTACATTTTGTGTGTATGGATGTTTTGCCTGTATCTAGTTAAGTTCACGTGTATAGTGCCAAGGGAGACCAGAAGTGGGTGTCAGGCCTGCTGCAACAGGAGTCACAGGAGTTGTTGAAGTCACCACGTAGGTGCTGGGAACAGAACCTCAACTCCTGGGAGAGCATCAAGGTGTTCTCTTAACTACTGGGCTATTACTCTACTCCCAACACCAATAACATAATGAGGCAGCTTGTGTCTTAAACTGTCTGTCTACTGTGGGATAATTTATCTTTTCTAGTTTATCAGGTTTTTTTTGTGGGGTTTTGCTTGTTTTTTTTTTTTCTTTCTGACTTAAGAAATTATAACTGAGATTTTGAGGCCGGCTCTTCTTGATTGATTCTCTGCCTGGTGTGGACACTGAGCTGTTGTCCAGCCTGCCTGCAAATGGCAACCCTCCTGCTTCCATTCCCGAAGTGCTGATATTACAGGCATGTGCCACTGTGCCTGGCTATTAAGTTTTAAAAATAAAATCACTCTACTCTAATTAACCCACAAATGAAAACATCACACATTGAGATTAATGAAGCTGACTAAGCACTTGCCCATTCCCAAACCCATACGTCTCAGTGAACTTCCATGCAGTTGGAATGGTCGTACTGAAGCCATACGGTTTCTATTATGACCTTACACTGTCACTGTCAACTCTATTGTTACTCACTTACTGACAACAGAAACCTAGAAGGTAATTGGCTTTATATCCTCTTTCATTAGTCATGTGTCCTTTTGTTTACCATATATAAACTACACAAAACACAGGATCTTATTGTAAGACTTCCATGCATACATACAGTGGCCCTGGTTATCTGTGTCCCCTCTTAACCATGGATCTTGTGTGTGTGATGAGTGTGGACATGTATGGGTGGGTGCAGGTATCCATGAAAGCCAGTTCTAGCATTCTCTACTGTATTCCCTGGACAGGGTCTCTGAGCCTAGATTTTGGCTAAAGCCAGCAAGCTTGAGTTATTAAATCTCATGTCTCCACTCCTGACAGCACGCTAGTCCAGGTATACAAAGCCAGGCCTAACTTATTAAGTAGGTGCTGGGGATTTGAACTTGGACCCTCACACTTGCACAGCAATCTCTCCCATTTATCCAGGGAGCCATCTTCCCACGTACCTCCATTTTTCCTAATACTCCTTCTGATGTCTCGTCCTTTGGTTTGCTTGTTTCTATATTCTACATATGACAAAAGGAATGTAATGCCTACATTTCTATTCATTTTTGGAAATGATGCAATTATATTGTGATTTCAAAAAAATTTAAAGAAGTCAACAAAGTACCAGCTACAAGAGATTGAGAAGAAAAAATAAAACAAAATGTCATGCACACCAATCAACAAATGTGTGTGTGTGTGTGTGTGTGTGTGTGTGTGTGTGTGTGTGTGTGTGTGATGTGTATATAAATATATGCATGCCAAATCAAAAGGGCTGAATGCTGCTCCCAGACTGGTTGCTCATGCAGACATGGATGCCCACCTGTCCTCCCCTGAACTTGGTTGTCTTCTTGGGCTAAGCATCCCCTGTAGAGAGCAAAGACTGGGGGATACTCAGCCCCTCTCTTGGATGTGTTGCTTTTCAATGAGTTAGTGGGAACAGCTTAGAGTAAGAGCTGACTGGAATAGTTCTTTCCCTGCTCAGTACCGTAAGAAAACCAAACACTTCCTTAGATGGAGATCACTGGGACAAAATGTTTCAGAAGGACAAGCTGGCACTGTCTCTTCTGTGTGTCATGCTCCCAGGCTGCTCCAGAAAGCCCACCCAAAGGGCAGGACAGCAAACCCACGACTGCTCTGTTTTTTTTTTTTTTTTTTTTTTTTTGTGGCCTTGTCACTGTAGGCATTTGTGCAGTCATGCCTAGTCTCCTAACCCTCTTCAACTGGCATCTAAGCTACCAACCATTTCAAATCTCGCTGGATACATTCTTCAGTGAGCTTGCCTCCCTGGGCCACATGGTAGATCCTGGATGGGACAGGATGGGTTCTGCTTTCTGGGAGCTTCTAGGACTGAAACAGTGTGAACTTATCTCTCAGAGCAGCACATGTAGTGAGGCCTTCCCAGGACGGCTCCCATCACGGTAGCAATTGTGTTTTCAGAACGCAGTCATGTAGTAGCTCCTGCTGCCCCTGCCAGGTCATGTGAGTTCACACAGCCTTTGGATCCTATGTGTTTCTGTGTCAGTTTTTACCCACAGTCCCTCCCTTTTCCCTTTGTATGGCTTTTTCTCAGTGCTTTGTTCCCATGACCTGGGTTTGCTTAGTATCCACTTCTCATTGACAAAATTAGAATATTGAGCAAGGGAGACTTGCCACCAAACCGGATGATGTCAGTTCAATTCCCCAGAAAGAGAACCATGTCCTGAGACTTATCCTCTGGCCACATGCAACTTGGCCTTCTGGCCATCAGATGCATCCCATGGATCACACACACACACACACACACACACACACACACATATATAGTGAATAAATTAAAAAATGTAAAGAATGCTAACTTCTCCCAAACATTTTTAAATGGCTATAAATGATTAGATCCCTGGGCAGCAAAGATACCAGGAAGTGCCAGCCACATGAACAGAAGAGATCTAATGTGCTAAGCACAAAAATACCCAGAATTGTTTTAGTGATACATGTTTCTGCATTTATTTGAAAGCCAGCATTTTGAGATAAGCGCTGTCAGAAAATGGGAAGTCTGTAAATTAATATTCATTTGGGGACTTCAGCCTTACATGGTTACTGATTTAAGCTTTGCTTTGGGACTTAACATATTGGTCATTTCCAATTATGTAATAAGGGAATTTACTAAGCCACATTTTTTATACTGAAAGTTGAAAAATCAGTTCATATTTTTATTAAGGACAACAGGGATAATCATAGGAGATTTTTAAGGGCTTAATATTCATATTAGATTAGTATATGCTATAACTACTAAAAGTCAGGTTTTTAATTTTTTGCAATATATAGGGGAGTTTTATTGAGTATTTTGTTGTGGACTGGCAGGCAAAACTACTTGAAAGTATGTGTTTAGCTGTACCATCACTTGAAAGTAAAACCCCTGAGTCTCCTGTGAAAATTGTCTTTCCCTGTAACTACTTCCCACACTTCAAAGAACCTATAGCTTCAAGGAATTGCTGATGGAATTCTCTAGAAACTAAGCTGAATTGCAGTAAAATACGAGATTCAATGGACCAAGTGTCAGGATAGTGGAGCCTCAAGGATGATCTTGGAAATGGGGCCAGTCACATGTTCTATGCCATCTTGAAGGCTTCTAGGTACACTGACCAACAGAGCCACAGAGGAGCCTAGCCACAGCAGTGTGAAGAAGGGCAGTTTGATGCGACGAGTGGAGAGAGTATTGATAAATAAACTTGGGCAATCAATAGGAGGAGGAGAGAGCGCATAGATTCTGGTTGTTTGTGAAGTATGTTGTTTTGATTTATGTCTTCACTTTGAAAAAGGAAAACTATTAAGAGCTCTGGAGACAGACATGCAGTTTAAGGAACAATTTGTTAGACTAGATAAATAAGTGTCCCGGCCTTGGAGTACCTGTACATATGCACAGTTAATATGGCAATTTAAATGCCCCTGATGATGAGGGACATGGAACAGCGATGCCATGGAAACTTCCTCGGGTTAGAATGCTGTCTAGGGGTGTTCATCGTTGAACCTCACCCCTTTCCAAGGTCTCCTAATTGCATTGCTCCTTTGCTAATCCTCATTGATTACACCTGTAGCTTCATGTGTCTAGTCATGTAAGCCTGGGTGTGCATTTCTTTGGGCAGAATCCTATCTATTTAGCCATTTGGCCATCACCTAAGTTAGCTGGATGTTTTCAGTTTTCCAGATTAAAGTGAAAACCAAGAATTTATGAATTATTTTTGGAACAATAGGTTAAAAGTTAGAATAGCTGCTGTTGTTAAGTCTGGTTCATGTATATAGCATTAAGCATCTTACACATTCACATGGCAAATGGTGATTGTAGCTGTAGAGCATTGGCTAAGGATATTCCCATTATGGGTGTGATACAGAAGGGACCCCCAAGAGTTAACGCAGCCTGCATATTTACAGTATTAAATTTATCTACCATAAATTAAAATCCATAAATTACCACAAGGGCTGTAAAGATGGCTTAATAGTATAAATAACTTCTTGCCCATGCAGAGGGCCAGAGGTTGATACCCAGTGCTCACAATAGGCAGACAACCACACATCACTCTCTAGCTCAGGTGATGGTATGCCTTCTGTGACCTCAGAATGATCCTCTGCCAACACACAGATACTCAGACACGCATGTAAGTAAAGCATTTTAATAAACTAATCACCATAAAAATAAGTAATCATAAAAGTCTAACGGGTCATTTTCAAAGTTCTTTGACCAACAAAAGTAAAATCCTGTGGGAACTGAAAAGACAGTTGTAATAGAAATATAGTTTTGATATGTTTGTAAATATCCTTACATGGTTAAGAGTGCATGTATGTGCTATGTTTTGTTTTATATATCTATACAATCATAGAAAGACTCCCCATACTTTATAGCTGTATCTCTCATTCCTCTAAGTGGTTTAAATGTATAGCAGGATTATTTTTATGTAAAGTACTGTTTAATAGTTCTGTGCACAAATCATGGCTGATGAGATGGCTTAGTGTTTAAAGGTATTTGCCACCAAGCCTACTAGCCCAACTTAAATCCCCAAAACCCACATTGTAGAAGGAGAGAACTGAACACAAGTCGTCATCTAATGCCCAAATTTGCTCTAACACACACACATACACACACACACACACACACACACACACACACACACACTTACTTTCAATACAAGACTTACTGAAGTATGTTCTGCCTTAATCTTAATTACACCTAACCAGTCAGTGCATGCTTCAGCTTTATGATGGCATGAAAATAATACAGTTTTGGTAGGAACTGTATAGCACATTTTGTTTTGATTTTTTCCAGGATGTAAAGTAATATGTGACAATATCCTGTTGGGATACTGGGCAGTTATAATTAGCTTCAGTTTACATTTAGTCATTCAATCCCAGGGGTAACCCCCTGCGTTCCTCAATGTCCTATATAGCTCAGCCGTCATGATTGGAAGACTAAGGTATACTAAATACATTTTCAACTGAGACTATTTCCATCTTAGACCTGAATTGCTAACCCTACTGTAACTGGAGCATCTACATGTCCAAAAGTCATAGGCATGTAATATGCCTTCAGCCAGGCTGTGACAGAGGGGGGAAAGATGCTACATACACCATATGCAGTGACAATGCCCCTTATGACAGGAAATGTGTTGAATGTGAAAGATGCAAAAGCCTGTATCATCTGCTGCAGGCAGATGCTAAATCATGGTGTGAATGACAAATAGTGGTCCCATGAGACATCGTCAGACACTGCAGTTTTCAAATGAGAAACTATGGCTATGCTGGGAAATGGGCATGGATGAGGAGTAAGGGGAAGAAGGGAGAAACACAAGGTATGGGTGGATTGCATCTTGCTAAGCATCACTTGACTAAATAGAAGGAGAGCAGGCATCCTGAAGACAGGGGTGAAGGCAGGCCACCGTAGCCCAGCTGGAACAGTATTATGTGGGTGAAGACAATGGCACATATGCTGAGAAAAATTTAGTTACTAAAGGTAGAACTTTTGTTGATGGAAAGGATATAGAGTTGATGAACCCTAGTACTCTGGTGTGTCTAGTTGCATGAAGTCTAATTTGCCCAAATAGAAGCACCAGAAAAAGAAATCAAGATTTTGATATATAGCATGAGCTAGGTAGGCCCCAGTTCATAGCCATAATTTCACCTTTAGAAGTCGTTAGCATTAAAGAAGAAGCCAACATTTCCAATGCTCATACTCCATTAAGTCTTCACTGGCCTGAGATGGGGCCTGTATATCATGTGTATCATTTCTTCCCATCTTGATGAACTCAGATGTGTGTAAGAAAGCAACCAGACTCAATGCAGAAAGTTGGCAACTTTAAATCAGGCCTGTTGGGAAAGGCACTTAAAGTGTCATCAAGTGAGTCTTAAAGGCAAAAAGGTGTTTGTTTGGTGTAGAAGAGGAAAACTGAATATTCTGTCTTGGAGGAAGAGAGGGAGTGGTACATGGAAGCTCAAAATGATGTATTTGTGGGATATGCTAAGTTATTTAAAAGTAAATACATCCATCGTGTCAAGCAAGATGGCTAAAAAAGTACTAGTTTGGAAACTTACAGCAGTAAAGAATTGTTTTTTTTTTGATGAGGTGGGGGTATCTATAATGATACATAGCTCATTTTTTATTAATGGGTTCTAATCCTATTAATTTAGTAATTTTTATTATACTGTAGTGTCATTAAAAATTATAAAATGCATAAAATATGCCATGTACCCACCCAAAATTGTCTCATTTCTATGTGCACAAAAGGACAGCCCATGGCATGCTGCAGTGTTTACCTTGGTAAGCTTGAATGTCATCAGGGTAATATTTCACAGCAAAAGCATAAGACCAATAAGATAATTTCTACAGGGACACTCCTAATCAAGACATACAGAAAGCCATGAATAAATTAACATTTAAACTTAGAAACTGATATTTGAAGATGAACACACCTATTTATTTCTGTAAGAAGATGGCTAGTACTCGAGAGCCATAAAATATACAATATATATAAAAAAGAAATATATACAAATCTCATGATCTGTGCTGATTCCATGCAACACTAAAACTGTAGTTTGCAATAAAATGAGTGTTTTCCCATGTCTACTTAGTTATTTTTTATTAAACAATGCCTAGTCTTGAAAATGCCACCATGGTGATTCTGTCAAATTTATAATGGTCCACATTGGAGGATGGTGCTGCTTAAACCCGTTCATCTAATGGGATTGGTATTCATAGCATCTTCGCCTAAAAGCCAAGTGTAATAAGGCTTGGGTGATTCTGCCTTTTTTCTGTGGGTAGCTGTTTTTGTGCCCAAAGGGCTAAGGGATGCTATTGGTTGAATATCACCAGGCAGAGCAGTGTGCACACTGCCCAGGGGAGAACTGGGTCCACGGTATGCATCATTTCATAAAGGAATGGGGACTATGGCTGCTCTTAAACATGAACTTGAGTGGTTTTATATCCCCATCTATTTTCTTTGCTATTTCTCTCTTAAACACAACATTCTAAATTATTCAAGGTTTCTATATGAGTCTTGACATATAATAACAAGTTGTATTCAAGGCTAGTTTTTATATCTATGTAAAGAAGAAAAAATAGTTTAAAAGACAAGTTTTCCAAGAATGGAAAGGTTATGATAGGTTCACTTGCTTTCTTGTGATCTATTTATAGATTAATAAGTATTTATATTGGGTATAAAATTTTCATTCCAAAATCAAAAGATGAAATGACCATTAACTGTATGTTTGAAAAGTAGAAAAGTAATTGGATATGTTTTGTGTTTAGTATCCAGTTGCTTTTACCATGGGGGTTAGAGAAAGGTAGGAGGGGACAGAAAACCTATGACTTGAAAAGGGCTTGAGAGCAAAGTACAGGGCCATGGGGAGAGGCTCTGGAACTTGAGGATAAGGGCCAATGGCTCATGTGAGGGTCTGTGTGGTGGAGGAGACCAAGGAGGTTTTGATTCTACATGTATGCGAAGTAACTTACAGTTCATACCCTTGGGCTGTTGTAGGTATTTGTCAAGAGTGTTTCATACAAATACTTTGCAGGTATTTTCCCCACAGTAACTTTACAGAAAACAATTGAATTTAATGTTTGGATCAAAAAGGAGACCTAGAAAGGGACAGTTGCAAGGATGAGTTATGAATTCTGTGACCTCACATCTGTGGACAAATACTAACCACTGTGAATAAATTCATTAAAACACCTCCCAGGATCACACACACAGTGTGTCTCAAAATGTGTGGGCAGAAGGCTGTTATAAAAATAAAGTGCTGAATGTCCTGAGAAAATCTGAATACTTAGGGGACTGAGGTTGAAGCATAGATCTTGCATAGGTAGTGCTTCTCTGTGTTTTGTTGATTGATATTTTAATCATATGTATTTATGGGATACATCGGGATAACTTGCTACATGTCTGCAGTGGGCAAAGATTGAATTGAAGTAATTAGCATCCCAGTCTCTTAATAATTTAATTAACATAATTACATGTATTTATGAACTAGAGTGTAATGTTTCAATTTCATGCATACAATATGTGCAGTTCAAATTGGGAAGCTAATGTTTATATACCTTTACTATGTATTTAGAGACTTGAACCTTTCCCCTAGTTACTCACACAAGGCTTGATAGGTTACATTGACCTCTTGTCACCCCACTGTGCCATAGAGTACTAGAACTTGGTACTTCTGTCTAACTACAGTTTGATTTCTTAGTCCTTCTCTCAGTCACCCCTCTGCCATGTCTATGACTAGTGAGTACTGCCTCATATTCAGAGCTCAGGGTTTTTTTTTTTTTTTTTTGTGGTGTGGTGTTCTTGCATGATATCTTCTGGCTCCTTTCATTTTACTACAATGATAAGGTAGCATTTTTTTTCATGGATTAAAAGAGTTTCAGTCAACACAAAATACCACATTTATAATCAGTCCAAATCTTAACAGTCTAGTTTGATTGCATATAACATACCCAGAAGTGAGATAGCTGGGAACCACTGTGATTCTAGCATGTTTTTTTGTTTGTTTGTTTGTTGTTATTTTTTGTTTTGGGGGGTGTGTGTGTGTGTGTGTGTGTGATCTCGATTATGTTCTCCAAAATGGCCTTACTGACTTATATTCCCACCGAAATTTTAAAGTATCATTTTCTTCACATTCTTTTAAGTATTTGCTACTTGGTTTAAAATATACCATAAACTAATATCAATTACAGTAACCATATTATGCTAGTGGGAAAAACAGTCCTTTTATTTGACTATATTATCCGGAAGCATTATCTATCCACTATCTTTCCCTTGTCATACTTACTGTTCCAGTATCAAGTAACCATTGTCCAATTTGAACATTTCAGTGACCTGATGAGATCAGTGCGTTCAGGGTTGTTAGGGCCATAGGCCTTATTATCTCCGTATGATGCAGTCAATGTGGTGCCTTCTATGGAAGGTTGAGAGAGTATGTATTTCCCTCTGTTAGTTTATTTCATAGAGCACAGTGCCACTCATTTCCGTCTGTACTACTGCAAACCACAGTATAAATTTCGTTGAGTTGAGTAACATACAATCATCAATTCGCATATCTTTCCTATTTATCTATAAGCAGGTTGGGTGATTCCCAGTCTTGCCCATTGGGAGTCGTAAATAAAGATGGGTAATATGGTTAAATCTGCTGGGTTTTCTGTGTGGGAAACTGTGCTATGTGAATATATATTTGTTCATGTGCATTTTCTGTTTCCCTTTTAGTAATGGCTAGAATTCCTGAAATTCTGTGGAAATAGAATGGCATGAGTAGACATTTTTACCATTCTTGTCCCTCATCTCAGAAGAAAGTAATTCAGTATTTCATCATTGAGTGTGATACTAGTTAGACTTTTGTAGGCAGCATCCTTTATGTGAATAAAGAAAATCTGTCATCTTTTATAACCTTGAAAACAAACTTCAGTATTAACACATTTCAAATATATGTTGTGACTACACTTTTGTTTAATATACATTAAAAAATCTCAAACTTTACAAAGCATCCAACTGTCTAAATATCAAAATAACCCCATTCTTTCTATAAAGACAATTACTAAATTTTATCATTTAAAATGTTCATTTTAATAATAATGCTGATAAATGAGATAAGACTGTGAAGTCTACCTAGACACAAGCAAAGAAGTCTGATATTGATCACTGTATATCTATCTTCTGTTATGAATGAGTATTGGGTTTGTTAGAGGCCTCTCATGTCCCTGTATAATCATGTGACTTCTCTTTAGCCCGTTAGTGTGGTTGACTACACTGGTGGATTTTCAAATATTAAAAAAAAACTACATACCTGGAACAAACCCTGTTTAATCCTTTCATGTTTCAGGTGTTGCTGGGTTTGATTTGTATCTTTTTAAAAAAATTTCTTAAAGTGGGAATTTAAAATCTCAAGAGCCTTTCCTAATAGCACTAGACTTGGCTTTGTTCTATACTCCAATTGTATAACTTCATTTATTTTCTAATTATAATCATAAATTTCCTCTCTGCATTATTGTAGCTGTACCATGCATATTTTAGTGTTTTATCTCTCCCTTCAGTTAGTGCTGTCTCTGTCTCTCTCTCTCTCTCTCTCTCTCTCTCTCTCTCTCTCTCTCTCTCTCTCACACACACACACACACACACAAGTTCTTATGTTGAGGTCTCCTGAATCTTGCTAATTTTTCCATGCAGTTAATATCATTTGCTGAGGAGCAGGTGTTCAGGTGTTAAAATGTCATAATTTGTACGTTTACCTCATTTTTACTTGATGCTGTATCAGCTTTTGATTCTTTCAATTAGGGTTATTGCTCAAGTAATCTTTTTATCATTACGCAACACCATTCTTCTAGATACTGTTTTCTTTTCAAGTATGTGTTGCCTGATACAAATGTGGCTTCCCCTCCTTTGTTTTGAATGTTTGCATAATACCTTTCCCCCAAGCTCTTAGTACCAGCTTCCTGAGATTTCATGGGAATTGGTTTTCATATACATAGTGTTTATTTTTCAGTCATGCATTTTGTTAATTTTAATTTAATTGTTCTTCACGAAAGCTTCTTGTAATTCAGTATAGCCTGGACAGGGACTTGAGGCCCTCCTGCCACCTGGCTAAAATTGCTGATATTACATGTGTGTAATTCCATGCTTGGATAAATGCTAATATTCGATTCTAATCTAGTCTTCCCTTACCTTTCACTATTTGGTCATTGAAGGTTACTTAATGCTTAGCTTCTTATTTATACTTTAGCCTTATGTCTGCAACCTTTTCCTTTGGTGTATTTTGTAGTTGTTGGTGGTTTATTATTTTTTCTTTTGCCTGTTTTCTGTCTGTTTTTCTGTCCCCAAAGCACCCTGTGATACTTGAACAGGTTTTCCAGTCCCTCCTTGAATTTTAAAATAGCATTTGAGTGTATCATTTACAGAGTGTTTTAGTGGCTTTCTGTTTTTACATATACACAGCTCACTTACATGATGTGAGCACTTTGTACTTGCTCTGAGGGGCAGAAGCCTTTCTTCCACTTGGATGTTTTCCTCGTCCTGATTTTAAATGTAATTGTCTTGAGTAATTCCTGCACAGACTCTCAGCACCACCTTTACAATTTCATAATGTTTGCATCTAACTACCACATCTAATGTCACAGGCTGAGAAAGAGCATAAGTGTTATGAGCTTTACTCTTTGTTTTGTTTCTGTTTTTGCTGTTGTCATTGTTTTTAATGTCATTCTCGAAAGCTAAGTTAGATGAAAGCTAATACCCTTGTACCCCTTCATTTGACGATGCCCCGATTTTCCTCTTCATTGTAAAAGGGTATTCATTTTTGCTGCACTTAAATTTGTGATCGACGGTTAATTCTGCTCATTGCTAAACGTTCTCTGCCACTGCTTCTTGGCGGCCTTTGGATTGGATGAGGAACCTGTTGCCAGGCCAGTTGTACTGTGCTGCTTTTCTACCATTCCTGTGGTGTTTTTTTCAGGGTGGGTTTGCATGCTTCCTCCCTTCCCTTCCTTTGCTTTCTGAGTCTGACGTGTAAGGTTTGTGTTATAAATGTGTCAACTGTGATGAACATCAGTCCGTCCGTGGTCAGTTCTCTGTGTTTTGGCCAGTTGTGTGGGAAAAACAAAACAAAACACAGAAACATTCATTTCATGCTGAATGATAAACAAAATTATAATATAATGTAGAAAAAGGATACAAAGAAGAATTTTAGAGGATTTAAGATGCTGAACACTTGTGTTGGGAAATGCTGGTTTTAAATTCATGTCTCTAGCTTCCATTGTAAAACACTAAAGAAAAAAAGAATTAAGTCTTAAGAAATGGAAGAAAGGACATAGTAACAGTTGGGTCAGGAACCAGTGAAACACAGCTTCCTTGGGACATTGATAAAACTGAAAACCTCTGCTTACCTGATAAAGTAAGGTCCTTGTAGCTTGACTTGCATAAAATGGAGGAAAACGCAAATTTATATCGGTAGGACAATATAAATACTTCTTACTCAAAAGTTTCTCTGATGGAGGCTGTCAGGGTCTGGTTCTTTGTCAGAAAAAGTGTTTTACAGTTGTTATTTTACCTGTGCATGTTGGAAGCTCAGGATTAGAGGGTTTCTATATGTGCTAATTAAACATGTTGTTAAGAAGACATGGGAGTTGACTTCTGTGTTGGTCTCTTTTCTTTTCTTTTCTTTTTTTTTTTTTTTTTTCAAGACAGGGTTTCTCTGTGTAGCTTTGGAGCCTATCCTGGCACTCGCTCTTTAGACCAGGCTGGCCTCGAACTCACAGAGATCCTCCTGCCTCTGCCTCCCGAGTGCTGGGATTAAAGGCGTGCACTACCAATGCCCAGCTTCTGTGTTGTTCTATAGACTTGAGATTTCACCTTCTTTCCATACTTGTTTGCTATGTTATATTTATGGCCTTTGACTGTAGAAAGAACCTGAAGAGACTATAGTTGGGTCACAAAGAGTTTTATTAAATACTTGTCTATCATTTAAAATGCTGATTAGATATGAATTGTTCATCAGGTTTAAAGAACATTGGCTGACAAAAGGATATTTGGGAAATTTCTGAAAAAATGAATTGGATATGGGAAGCTGAAAGTAGAAGTTATACTGATCAAATAATCAGGAAGTTGATTCTGTCAAAGCTTGACATGGTCTGGTCTTAATGACCTATAAAAGTTTATAAAAGACTATCACAATGTTCAGTGCCTGCCTTAGCTGACCGTGAAGTTGATTATTGCGCGCCACATGCGCTCAGAGATGATCCGCAGTCGGTAAGGCTAAGATTTCTTTATTCAGATAAACACCAGTCCAAATGCAAGCTAGAGCGTGCCAGGAGCAGCAAGGCAGCCAGGCCAGAGAGAGGGGCCAGAAAGAAGGGGCTATTCACATGTGCTCGGTCCCTTAAGAATCCCCCACGCGTCATCCTGAACACCTCTTAACCATGCCCTAACAGGCGTGGTTAAGTACACCTGTAGCCGGCCCTTAGGAGGCATGGTTACGGTGACTCCCTACAATTCCCCTTTTAGTCTAAAAGAGGATTAAAACTTAATAGTGTAAAATATCCAAAATTAACAATCATAAAGGTGAAATTCAAGAAGATACAGTAATCTGCTATTGCACATCTTAACTATGTCTATTCCAGCTAAGCCCTAAAGTGATGTGGAAAGGGTGTCTAACTTGAACACCTCCTTCCAATCCCAACCCTAAACAATAAGAAGGTCATTCCTAACTGGGCTTACACTACCCTAATAAACAATAATGGGGAGTGGGCATAGCATCTTCTAGGTTACTTCCTGCTGAAATGGGATGATGGTAGCCGTGTGGGGTCCTGTGGGAAAAAAATGTTAGCACAGGGAAAGTCTCTATTGGGTTATCTCAAGTCCATGTTAGGTGGGATTTGCTTGATTGAAGATCTAGGTTGAAATCCTCAACTTGATTGAAGTCAGTACTGGAGGCTCTGGTCGGAGTGTCGGTCGAAACGGAGTAGATTGAATCTAGTGCAGGCGGAGAGGTGTGGCCCAGTTCTTTTTCAGGAGCATCCAAGGATTGTCGTCGGGCGGGTCTTCATAGGGACTCAAACATAAGTGTCCGTAGAGAAATGTTTGCTTGAACATGTATGTGTACTGGGAAAGGCAACCATTGAGAAATGACAGTTATGAGAGGGTGTAGGCCTTGAAAGAAAAAGCCAAGAAAAGACAAAAGATAGTCCTCAAATTTTTCATTTATTCTGTATTACATCAATTGGCTTCTTGATATAACACAGAAACTTTAAAATTTAGTTAAATAACATGCTTGGATTTTAGGGGAGGAAAGCCAAATCCAACTCTAAATCCAGCGTTGATTTAATTGAATAGGGACTAGGAAATGAAGAGAAGTAGTTATTTGAGAGATAGCTGTAAAGTTTACCGTATGGCATGTTCCTTTTGTTTGATGGTTATAGCTACCTTCTTTTCTTTAAGTATCTACACAAGTAGTGTCCTTTGACTTCTGGAGGTGGGTTTTCCTGTTAGGATAAAAACAAAGCACTTCCCATTCCTCTGGGAAGCCGGCTAGCTCAGTCAGTAGAGCATGAGACTCTTAATTTCAGGGTCGTGGGTTCGTGTCCCACGTTGGGTGTCAACCGATGATTATTGCACGCAGCGTGTGCTCAAAGATGATCTCTAGTCCGTAAGGCTAAGATTTCTTCATTCAGATAAACACCAACCCAAACGCAAGCCAGAGCGTGCCAGGGGCAGCAAGGCAGCCAGGCCAGAGAGAGGGGCCAGAAAGAAGGGGCTATTTACATGTGCACAGTCCATTAAGAATCCCCCACACATCATCCTAAACACCCCTTAACCACGCCCTGACAGCCGGCCCTGTAGCAGGTCCTTAGGAGGCGTGGTTATGGTGTCTCCCTACATGAAGTTCTTGGGGGAAAACCTGTCCTGAGCATTTTCAGACTCTGAGAACTTTTCTGCAAACCTATGCCACTATGGAGGTTGAGGGTCAGGTTGACATTGAGTCTGGATTGAAGAGAACACAGAATATTTGTGAAGTGACTAGATCAAAGTGAACTTGTATTGACTGCAACTCTGGCTACTACCATGGTGGGTGGAGAGCCATTTTTCTCATGATTAATTCTCAGCTAGAAGCATGTCTAACTGTGAAAGTAGTATTTACCTAGCATTGGTATTACTTATTTTTCTGTTGCTATGATACATACCATGACCAAGAGAAAATTACAGCAGAAAGAAATTATTTTGACTTCAGGTTCTGGAGGGATTGCCCTAATGGTGGATAAGGCGTGGATACTTGCTGATGACATTTCCATACACCACAGAAAGCAGAAAGAGTGAGCTAGTATTAGAGTAAACCCCGCTCCCAGGGATAAGCTTCCTCCAGTTCTCAAAAGGTAGATAGCCTCCCTGTGGTGGTTTTATTTGAATACTAAGTTATCAGCAAGTAGCCCTGCATGGGAGTGATTAGGAGATGTGGTCTTGTTGAAGTAGGTGTGGCCTTGTTAAAGGTGTGTCATTGGGGGTGAGCTCTGGGGTTTCAAAAGCCCAAGCCTGGCACAGTCTGTCTCTTCCTGCTGCCTGTGGATCAAGATGTAGAACTCTCAGCTACTTCTCCAGCACCATGTATGTTGCACGCCTCCATGTTCCCTGTCATGATGACAGTGGACCAAACCTCTGAACCTGTAAGCAAGCCCCAATTAAATGTTTTCCTTTATAAGAGTTGCTGTGGTCATGGCATCTCTTTATAGCAAGAGAATATGAACTAAGACAGAAGTTGGTACCAGTGATTGGGGTATTTCTGTGACAGACATGGTCAGCTGCTTATTGGAAGACTCCGGACTTTGAGATTTAGGATCAGAAAAGTAGTGGGATGGATATATATATATATATATATATATATATATATATATATATATATATGTTTGTTTTTTCTGAGACAGGGTTTCACTGTGGCTTTGGAGGTGTCCTGGAACTAGCTCTTGTAGACCAGGCTGGTCTTGAACTCACAGAGATCCACCTAGCCTCTGCCTCCCAAGTGCTGGGATTAAAGGCGTGCACCATCAACGCCCGGCTAGTAGTGGGATGTATTAAGTGGAACTTAGTGAGCCGTACTAGTTGGCATGTGGAAGACAGTGATGCTGAGAACAGTGCAGATTGTGATAGCCTGGTTCAAGAAGTTTCAGAGGAGGAAAGTATTAGTAAATGGCCAGATTCTTAGGATGTTTTGGCAAAAGAACATGCCTGCATTCTATGCTTGTCCAAAAAAATCTGTCTGAGACTAAATTGAAGAGTTTAGGATCAATAGAGTTGTCAGGAGAATTTAAAGACAGGCTTGTATTGACTGTGTTGCTTGGTTATTAGTATTCACTCTTATTCAGATTTAAAATGAAAAGGAGCAATCTGAGCAAGGAAAACTACAAAATGTACAGTTTGAGGAGAAAGAGAGCACCAGGAAGTGCAATCAAGGAGATAAACAGAATAAAGAAAAGCCTGATACTAAAGGGAAGAATGGGAATTGGTGATCTCAGGGCAAGACCCCACCCAGTTAAGCATCCAAGTTGTGAAAAGGAATTAGAGAAAAAGCTTAAGCAGTGAAAGGAGCCATAGGAAACAGAAATATGATGAAAATACATTTGAATGAGGGGGCCAGGTTCCAGCCCCAGCAAGCAGAAGAACTTGGAAGCTTTAGGCACATAGTTTTGGTTTTACAGACAAGGATACAAGAAAAGGGGTTATGGAATCTCCCTCTGTGTCTAAGGAGAGCCTCGGGAGCCAGGTCTATGTCAAGGGTGTCCCTTCATGGAGGCCCAAAGAGGTCATTCTGTGAAACTGTAAAGGTGAAGCTGAGATTTTTCAGGAGATCCCAAGATGTTGGGAGATGACAGAGTCCTGAGATATCTGACAAGGAAAGCTTACAGGCTGGGTGTGGAACCAGCCCAAGAAAGAAAGGTGTATTTGCCGTCTTCAAAAGTGAAAGGATATGGAGATCTAAAGAGTGCTTTGACATCAGACACGGAGATCCAGAATTTGGAGTTTGTCCTACCAGCTTTTTGTCTTGCTTTGGTCCTATATTTCATCACGATGTTGGAAGTATATGATCTCCTTTTTGATTTTATAGGGTGTTAAAGTTAAGAGATTGCCTTGAGTTTCAAAAAGGACTTTGAACTTTGGACTTTTAAACAGTGTTGAGAATGTTACAGACTACATGAACTTCTGTAGTTGGACTGAATGAGTTTTTGCCTTGTGATATGGCTGCAAGATTATGGGGTCTAGCAGGTGGAATATGATGCTTTGAATGAAAATGGCCGCTACAGGCTCACATGTTGGAATGCTGAGTCATCAGCTAGTGGCAGTACATGGGAGGGATTAGTGAATATATGTGACCTTGTTGGAGTAGGTATGGCCTTCTTGAGGGAAGTATGTCACTTGGGGTGGGCTTTGAGGTTTCAGAAGTCCAAGCCAGGCCCAGAGGCTTGATCTCTTCCTGCTACCTACAGATCCAGATATAGAACTCTAAGCTACCTCTCCAACACTATGTCTGCTCACACACTGCCATGCTCCTTGACATGATGACAATGGACTGAACCTCTGGAACTGTAAGCAAGTTCCAGATAAATGTTTTCCTTTATTAAGAGTTGCTGTGGTCATGGTATATCTTCACAGCAATGGAGCATTAATTTAGGTACTGCCCAAGTACCATCATGGTCTGGGAACCATGTGTTCAGGTACATAAGCCCACGGGGACATTTCTCATCCAAACCACAGTACCATAAATGTGTCAGTTTTCTACTAGTTTACCTGACCAAGCAGTCTGCAGGGGAACGATACATTTTATATTAAATGCAGAGTTGGAGCTTAGGGAGATGACATGGTTTGCCTCCCCCTCCCATTTTATTACAATCAATTTTGGCAGGTATGTCTTTGTAATGCAACTTCAGATGTTGAAAGTCATCTCGTAGACCTTAAAGATTTGTTTTCAACATTACAGTCGCCATCAACTTATTTTAAATCTGTTACTTTCGGAAGTAAATTCATTATGATGCTAAAGTGATTGCTGTCATTGCCTGTAGCCCTGATGACTAGTGCTTTTGGTTTTTAATATGTGTTGCTATGTGTATTTTAATATTTACTTGTACCGTGTGTAACTAGCCCATGTAATGATTAAATAATAAGCACTACTTGATCATGGTTAAGATAAAAACCAAGGATAAATTATTCAATTAATTAGAGCTAATCCAAATTAGCATCTTTAATTATGAGTTCTTGTTAAGTTTTCCTACAGTCTGTTAGATAGACTGCCCAAGTCACTAATGCTGCCATAACTGAACACTGCCTATAGGCTACTCATATTTTAATGTACAACAGAAATATCCATATATATTTTTGGTATTTTTTATTTTCTTATGATTTTTAAATTTCATTTTTTGAGGAATTTATATGAGAACACTTTATCTACACAATTCTCACTCATCCTCCATTTCAATTCCTCCCATACCCCCTCTTTTATTCCTAAATTTAAGATTTCTTCTTTAAATATTATGGTTATGCGTATGTATTTGTGTGTATATGCATCTTTGTATAACCTACAGAGTCCAGTCAGTGTTTCTCTTATATACGTGTGTCCCGGGCTGAGTACTTGGCATTGGACAACCTTTGTGAGAGTTCCTCTAAAGGAAAGAGATTCTCCCTTTCTAACTGCTCAGTTGCAGCCTATAGCTCTTCATCTAGAAGTGGGACTTTCTAGAATTTCCTGTCAACTGGGTGTCATTATGCTGGCACTGGATTATTGAAAGTTCATATATGCATTTTTTAGGATGCTATTTAGCCTCAGACATCCAGGTTCTCTGGCTTTTAGAATCATTCTACACCTTCTTCAACAGTTTTTCTTGAGACTTTCTGTAAGAATTAGTTTGTATATATATTTACTGGGATTAGGCATCCCACGGTCACTGATTTTATATATTTTCACGAGTTGTGAGTTTTGTAAGTCTATCTACATCTGTCACAAAAATAATATTCTTTGAAGAGGGATGAGAACTGCTCTTATCAGTGAGTATAAGGATAAGTATTTATAATGCACTCAGATTATATTAGTAGAGGAAATGGTGGTAGTCAGTTCTCCTCTAGGGTCTGTGACCATTATAGCCATGGAAAGTGGCTCAATTTACAGTACTAGGTATGAATTCCCTCCCACTGAACTAGCCATAAGTCCAGTTATACAGATATTTGTCACAAGATAAAAGTGTCACTACTGTACCACAGGGGATATCTTGCTGGCCCAATCATTGCCAAGTTTTGCAGGCTTTAACTCAATAGGACTACCTTAACTCAATAGTACTTCAGATAACATTTCAAATATAACCTGAGATTAACCACAGAAATTTAGGATTACTATAAATAAAAATGTATTACTTACTTAGCCAGGCTTCAGACAGTGATAACCAGAATTCTCTCTCTATCCGGGAAGTCTTTGAATTATCCTCCTCTTAGACAAATTTTTGAATAGCTGTTTCTTTAAGTCATTATATATGCTGTTGACATCCATTATAAATGTTAGGTTTACTTCTTTGGCTAGTCCTACCATGTGCTTTTCTATAATGAAGAGAGAAAATGCTGCTGTAGTACCTCAATACTGAGAACATGTCAGCTTGACTGGCATGCCTATGTGATTGTGCTAGAGATGAAACAGAGTAAATGAAGTGTCTAGACCTGAGTTTGGATTTTGTTTGGGTTTAGGTTTTTATTGGCACATAACCCCCCTTTATCTACTGATGCTAGTTTCTGAGACCCACAGTATTGTCTAGAAGCAAGGGGGCAGACACGCAGTATGTTTATTCCTGAAAATACATGCATGCCTACTCTAGTGAGGTTTGCTTTGTAAATCAGGTAAAGTAAATGGCTAGCAAAGGTAGCATTGAAATAGAATTACTATAACACAACTGTAATGCATTTGCCAGCATCCCTACTCTGGCCTTTCAGAGTTGTTATTTGGAAAATGATGGTGATTTGAATGCAAATACTTATGTGGTGATAGCTGTTTTGACAACCATGATGGCTGCCAAGTGGCTAACAGAAATGGATCTGGGACATACTATAAGTGCTGGACAAAAGGAAGGCTATAATCTTAGGTGGGGTAGAGGGAGAGGGCATGGGATTGTTGTCATATTATTTGTAACAGCCATCAATTTGACACTTGTGCCTCAATTATTTCTAGAATTTCCCTTAAAATACTCAGGTTATTGTTATGTATCTGGGTAACTAAAACCACATAAAGTGGGATTTGTGAATCAGGGGACTGTTCTTGAATATAAAGATTATGTTGGATCAGAATTTATCAATATCAACATTTCTGACATTGACCTAATACCTTGCTTTTTATTGAGGGGGGGTTCCTATACACTGACTTCTGTCTGCTGCCACCTACTTTGTTGATAAATGCACATTACCTAATATCTTTAAGTAACAAAAGCGTCCTTGCTTGAGAAAAAAAAAAATGCTGGTGGCTGTGGCTCTTGTGTCCTATCATTTTTTTTATTACTTTTCATGGTTAATGCATTGGAAGCATATAGTTTGATATCATTCTTGTAAATGAAAAGCCTAATATTTCAGGTTATAAATGACAAAATAAAGAAAATTGAGGCAAAAACAAATAAAAAGAATTGAGCCATGCTTTTGATAGGGTTACCAGTAAGACTCTAAATACTAGATTAATCTTTCCAGCTTCCTAGTAAGATGGAGGATTTGAAACTCCAAGTCTTTGAAAGAACAGCCAGAGTAGTAAACAATGGTCTATTGGCATGAGAAGACAATAGGTGGAAACAGAGAACTAAGCTTGGTGAGGTCTCCACAGGGAAGCAGGCTAGAGGTGTTGTGGTAAGTCATTCACACCATGAAGCTCTGAGTGATGTCAGCTGGGATGTGCCAGGAAGTACAGCTTCCACCCCACCCCACTGCTGCAAGGAGAGTTAGCCGGATCACCAAGGGCTGGATGGACATGGTTATTGTTGGTAGCAGTCTGGAATGGATGAGGCAGAAGCAGAGTCCAGCAGAGCACACTACTTCTGGCTGAGGAGTTTCCACCTTCTCTTTCCATACAACACCAGCTTGTCTCCAACAGCTGGAGAGAGAAAAGCATCAGAGGCAGGAAGACCCAGATATATCGGTGGGCAGAGGGACCAGGGGTAAGTGCAAGCTATAGAGCTGGAGCTACAGTGATGAAGAAAACCTTCCTGTGGCTGCCACTTGAGGTCAGTGGGAGATAAATCCCTCTGCTCCAACTGGTGCCATGCAGTCAGTAGCTGAGCTATATAGGCACAGCCAAGGACAAGCTGTGGACAGAAAAACCAAGGAGTTAACATGAGATCCCTAGAGGGCCCATTCTCTCAGTAAACCATGAAAAAACAGGTTGAAACTGCTTAACTCGGTGCCGTGGCTCCGGAATCTCAATCCAAATTTTTGCTCATGCAGACTCCAGTGGGATTACTGCACAGAGCAAGTCAGGTTTTATAGGTGTGAACTAGAGCTTCAGCTGTACCTGTCTGGTCGGCACGGTTTGCTTCCAGAAACAAGCAGAGGCGGCAAACAATTCAGACGATCCCCATCAGGGAAATAACGGCCACCAGTGCAATGCTATTCTTATAACCTAGCACACTTAGACCTCACTTGTCTTTTGCTATTTTAAGTCATGCATACAGCTGTCCTAATGATCTTGCTTTAGTTTCTGCATTGCTCGATTAGGCATTGTGATGGGTGTGTTTGTTTCTGCATCCATTCATTGTGTACTCTGCCGTCCTGTCTAACCACAACCCACACACTTTCCTCTTCCTCCCTCCTCAGTACCCCTGTCTCTTTCTCATATCTTTTAAACTGTAACCCATCAGAGCTTTAGTAATTGTTTTATTCTGCATAGTCCAACAGTATCCCAGCTTCTCCTTTCCACCTCTATTTTCTGCTGGTCCAAATCTAATCTCAGTCATCTTCTCTTATCCATCAATCTTAGTAACTTACTTCACCACACTTCTTTTGTTCCTTTATCTCTCAATAGCTATTTGAGTTAAAGGGGCTGCTGTGGTTAGCTGTTAGAATATTTCTGCAGCAGTCCGATCCGGTCGTCATGGATGCTTCTTAAATTAATATCCTACTCTTGGAGTAATGTAGGGGGACACAATTGTTAGTGTAAACTCATAGTTTGAGGGTTTATCATTCGAAAGCTACTAAGACTAAGCTCTACTTGAATATTGAAAATGCTCCAAACTAAGAATACAGCTTATGGATACCCAACCTAAACACTGAAGTGAACTGGAATCCAGTTGCAGAGGAGGAGGAGTGATGAGCAAAGGGGTCCAGACCACGCTAGTGAAACCCACAGAAACAGCTGACCTGAACAGGAGGGAGCTCTTGGCCCCCAGACTGATCACTGGGAAACCAGCATGGGACTGATCCAGACCCCATAAATGTGGGTGTCAATGAGGAGGCCTCGGAAATATATGGGGCCTATTGTAGTTGATCAGTACTAATCCCTAGCATAGGAATGGACTTTGGGATCCCATTTCACATGGAGGGATACTCCCTCAGGCTAGACACATGGAGGAGGGCCTAGGCCCTATCCCAAAGGATATGACAGACTCTGAAGACCCCGCTATGGAAGGCCTCATTCTCCCTGGGGAGCAGAAATGGTATTGGATAGGTGTTAGTGGGGGTGTTAGTGGGGGGCAGGGGAGGAGGGGAGGGAGAGGGAACTGGGATTGACATGTAAAACAATCTTGTTTCTAATTTAAATTAAAAAAGAATAAAGCTTAAAATTAATTCAATTAGCAGAATAAACCAAAAATGTGCAAGATGTCATGTAGAAATATATGAATTTATAAAAATCAAAGGCAGTGTGATTCCTTCAAACTAACATTTCTACAGTACTAGATTCCATTGAGTAGACGAAATCCCAGGGAGAGGCTTTACAAAATCAAGTGGTAGTTCTGGACCACGAGTGAACATGGATGCCAAATCTGCAATACAAATCTAAAGACCCAATTTAGAAACACAGAATAACGATTGTTTACCATGATGAAGTTGGCCTCATCCCAGTGATGTCAGGATAGGTCAGTGTTTTTAAATTGGCACAGAGATGGACTCAGGAACAGAAGGCACATGCTCCTCTCAATTCATGCTTTTGACAAAATCCACCATTGCTTTATTGTCAGTAGAAATAGAACACTTCTCAACAGAATAAATGTTCCATATGGGAGACCTTTAGCCTATGGTATTCTAAATGGGAAAAACTGAAAACCTGTTCATTAAAATCAGGAACAAGTCAAGGGTGTTCATTGTCCCTGCACTTATTCAGAT
The DNA here is from genome assembly GCF_003668045.3 of Cricetulus griseus. Taxonomy (NCBI): domain Eukaryota; kingdom Metazoa; phylum Chordata; class Mammalia; order Rodentia; family Cricetidae; genus Cricetulus; species Cricetulus griseus. Next base: position 6,557,059 of record NC_048598.1, on the reverse strand, counting down.
AGTACTTCATTTTAGCCAGGGAGAGAAAAGGAAATCAAAAACATACAGGAAAGGAAGAACAGAAGGTGTCGGTATCATTAGGTGGTATGATTCTACACACAAGACTCCAAAGATTCTAATCTGAAAAATCTTTAAATCAGATAAGTATACTCCCAACAAGCTGACCAGATACAAAATTAATGTGTTCAACCCATAGCTTTCTTATAGATCAGTAAGAACATAGAAAACAATTCTATTCACTATTGCCTCAAAGTTATACACTTGGGGTAAACCTAACCATGAAAATCAGATCTTGCCAGGTTTTGGTAGTGCACACTGTTAATCCCAACACTTGAGAGGCAGAGGCAGGCAGATCTCTATGAGTTCCAGTCCAGCCTGGTCTACAGAGCAAGTTCCAGGACCGGCTCCAAAGCTACAGAGAAACCCTGTTTCAAAAAGAGAAAAAGAAAGAGGAAAACAAGTGACCACTACAATAAAAGTTTTAAATATGGAAAAAATTTCAATAAGACACTAAAATATGGAAAGACCACCCATGTTAATGGATCAGAAGAATTAAACTGTAAAAATGGATACATTACCAAAAGCATCCCCATGTCTTGTGGGATGCCCATCAAAATCCAAATCTTCACAGAAATACAAGCAGTCTTAAAATTCCCATGGAAGTGTGTGTGTGTGTGTGTGCGCGCACGCACACACACACACACACACACACACACACACACACACACACACACACCAAAAGGCCCTCAGATAGCCAAATCAATCCTGCATTAAAGCAAAACCGAACCAAACCCCTGGTATTTAGATCCATAGGAAGATGATGATGATGCTGCTCTAACATGGTGCTGCTCTAACATAGAGTAGAATGCAGTAGGAAACTCCGAGAAAAACCCCCACACTGACAGTCACCTGAGTTTTAACAAAGGAATGAAAGATGTGTGTCGGATAAAAGGCAGCATCAGCCTGGCACATGTCTTAAATCCCAGGAGAAGGGAGGCAGAAGTATGTAGATCTCTCTGTATCCATAGCCATCCTGGTCTGCGGGTTTACATCGAGAGTTCTAGGATAGCCAGTGTTACATAGGGAGATACCCATTTAAAATAGTAACAATAATAGACCTGATGTGAAATTCCCAAAGAGTCAATAAAAATGTAAAAAATACAATGGTAACAAAATAAATGAGTCTTTTCAACTTGTTGGGAAAATTGGGGAAGGTGGCTATCCACTTGTAGAAGAATGAAGCCATGTCTTTAATCCTGCATGAAAGTCAGCTCCAAGTGGATGAAAGACCTGGATGCCAGACCAGAAAATCTGGCACTCATAAACAAAGTATATGTAAGCCACTTGGAGTTACAGGCATAGGCATAAGCATAGGCAAAAATCTTCTGAGAAGAATCTCACTTGGAAAAGCAGTTGTTACAGAAATGGCTGTGGGCACATGGGAACCCTCTAATTGCTAGTCCAGCTGCTGTGGAAATCAGTATTGTGGGTTCTCTAAGTAACTGAAAATGTCTCTGCTATGTGACTCAGTTGTATTGTTGCTGGCCGTTTATCTCAGGGACTCCAAGTGAACACATCACAGAAATATTTATATGTCAACGTTTATTAAGGGACTGTGCACAATAGTTAGGTTATAGCACCAAAGTAGGCATCCATCAAGAGAGGAATACATAAACCAATTGTGACACAGATGTATGTATCTGAAATTTGATTCTGCCATGAAAAGGTATGAAGTTACATCATTTGAAAGAGGATGGATACAAGTGGAGACAATCAGATTAAGTGAATGAAGTCAGTCTCAGAAAGACAAATATTTGTGTGCAGTTGTGAATCATTTATTTAAAGATGGGTAAAATTATATATGTAATAAGACATGAAGTAGAAGCAAAACTACCTAAAGAAAAAAAGGGGATTGGTGAGGAGTGGGGTGAGAGTTAGGAAGCAAGGGTGACTTGGTGGATATTATTCTCAAAGTCACTATATACTCACATAAAAATATCAGTAAGGGCCAAGATACCGCAGGCAGTGACTATAGGGCAGTTTGAAACATTATTTAATAAAATATTAGTGTTGATAAGGTTAAGATGAAAAGGAGTTTGGAATGCCATCTATTGTGTGGGGCTGGGTGGGTATCAGCTGGGAAGCAGTTGTCTTCCGGGCACTTGGGTTCAGTCTTCAGTGAGAAAAAAAAACCCTGTTTCTCAGCATCTGTCCTATGTAACACTTAATATGTACCTGCATTGGAACACCACAAAGTAGCCATAAAATAGCTATAATTTTTGTGTATAAATTATAAAAAGTTTCTTATGCTGACAACTTTAGAAAAGTGAATTTTTCTTCTTTTTTTTTTTTTTTTTTTTTTTTTGGTTTTTCAAGACAGGGTTTTTCCGTGTAGCTTTGGAGCCTATCCTGGCACTTGCTCTGGAGACCAGGCTGGCAGGGTGGCCTCGAACTCACAGAGATCCACCCGCCTCTGCCTCCCGAGTGCTGGGATTAAAGGCATGAGCCACCAATGCCTGGCTCAGAAAAGTGAATTCTTGTAAGAATTTCAGGGATCAAAGCGGTGGAGCACTTGCATGTCACACACAAGAACTTGGGTTTTGTTCACAGCACCCAAGAAAGAGAAATTTTAAAGAGAGAAGAAAATTTCAAGACAAATCACTAAGGCTGTTTGTGATTGCGTGCTGATGGCAGGGCACAATATTAAATTTCTAATGTGTATTTCAAGTACATGTATTAAAGTATAGCTAGAGTTATATGCATTTCTGCATGTTTAGATTTCATCAGAATTTGGGAAACACTTTTCCAAAATGGCTGTGACATTTTTGGTTTGGAAAACAAAAAGATATGATATGACTTGTACAGCGTCCTCTCCTGCACTCAGTTTAATCCGTGTGTACCACTGTGGTCTTGGTGGGCAGTGAGCAGCGGTTTTCTGTTTTAAAGGTTTTCCCTGTCCTTTCGGAAGTATTCTCTTTCTGCCCATGGTAAGTTCAGTTCAGAGTTCTTGGGAGGTGCCATACATATTTTATCTCAGGTGTTCAGTTGTGAAGGGTGGGGAAGACAAGCTGAAGCGAGCCTACACCATAACTGCTCTGGTTTTGACTAGCAAGGATAGATGAAAAAGAGCTGTTTACTGCGTGGTACAGATGCGAATGACAGTGGTAGGCAGGACTCATTGCTAAAGAACTATTTACCAGGGCAGACTCACTCTCGTTTGAGAGCTGCTCTAGTCTTCCTTCTATTTCCTTGATAGACACAACTAAAGACACCCCAGGGAGGAAAGGACTGGCTTCATCTCACACTTCAAGGTCACAGCCCCTCTCTGAGGAAGTAGAGCAGGAATTCAAGGGGGAGGGGGGGGGGCAGAAACTGAAGCAGAGGCCAAGAAGGACACTTCCTCAGCCTATGTTTCTAATACAGCCCTAAATCACCTGGGCCTCACAGTGGAATGGGCCCTCCTACTTAGTTAAGAAAACACCAGCTAGACTTGCCTACAGGCCCAGGGAGACATTTCTTCAGTGAGTTTTCTTCTTCCAAGACGATTTTAGCTTGTGTCAGAGTTGACAGAAAAGTTGCCAGCACAGTAGTCATTTTGGACACAACAGTAGCAGATTAATGCAAGCTCCTGCATGGAAGTCACGATGGGCCAAGATATTTTATGCATGAGTCAGGGGATGAAATTAACCCCGTGGCCATTTCCTAGCAAACGAATCCAGTCTTTTTGCATGATGCACTTTAGCTTGAGGACTTTGAAAGGTGGTGGATTTTTTTTTTTTTTTTTTTGAGTTTGGTGGATCCAGGACATTGTCTCTGAGGTCCACATAAGAGATAAGAAAGATTGGGGGAAAGTACTTGTTGAACAAAAGAACATTTTAAAAATTCATAAATATTTGAGCATAGTTCTTTTCAAATGCTTAGAAATATAAATAATAAAAGTAGAGAAGATGTGCCCAGATCATGCCCTTCCGTAAATTTACTCCAATACTAATAATTTCCCCTTTACCTTGTAAATGTATGTTTTACCTAGTTCTAAACACAGTTCATCCTTGGCACATACATCGTTTACGTATGTACACATGCTCTCACTTAGTGCCCCAGACTTACTGTCCACGCAGTATTGTGTTTGGAGGTGAGGGAGTAGTGGAGACCCATTGAGAGATAAGGAAGCAGCTGGAATGAGAGTTCAGAAATTGGAAACACTCTGGACCATCCTCTTTCCCCATGTGGAAGTTTATAGATTTTTCCTTAATTGAGCAATTTATCTTACAAACTCTTGGAAAATGGTGGCATTTACATAGCATTACTGATCAAGCTATCTGCCCATTTGTGTCTGTTGGTTTCTCATTGAATCAAGGCTTATTCATGTCATTTTATGAGCCAATCTTCGAAGGAGTCAGAGATAAGACTACCGGCCAGTATGTATCAGAAACCTTAGACTAATCCAGAAAGGCCCGGCTTGTCAGTCAATCTACTTTCTTTGTTTGTTCGGATTAATGATGCCTTGTTAACAGAACATCCTGGCAGGAATGAGAGCCCTGTGATGAGATCAGCTGCTTCCTGTGACCAACCGATGCCTGACTGAGGCATTGGATGAGTGAGAACGCTGAACAATCACAGGCAACATGGTACTCAACACAGTTTCCTTGATTGAAAATCAGTACAGACAGAAGAGGAATGGTTGAAAAGTTTCTTCCATGGAGGATTAAGAGCAGGAACAGAAGCCTAAGGGCCCTGGCAGAGTCTGCTGAAGAGGTAACAGTTCCCCGGGGGAAGCTGAGCTAAGGAGTCACTTAACTTCACTCACCTTGATTCTCTTGTTGGTTGAGACTCTGCCTAGGCAAATTCCATACATGTCAGAAGCGATCTGCAAGGCAGTGTTTAAAATTGACCCTCTGGATTTCTCCCCACATGCCTGGCTATTATTTATTAAGATGTATGCACTAGGGGGCAGGTCTCTAGTGGAAGCTAAAAGAAAAGGCAAAGGGAAGAGGCAGGATTAAGCATAATGCAACAGAAGCCTTAGGTTAACCCAGTAGACTTGACCTGTCAATCAAATCTATACTCATTATTTTTTTTCAAGATTAAAAATGGTCTGTTAACTGAGCAGGCTGGCAGGTGTGAGAGCAATAGGAGGAAATTCTGGGCCTTCTATGACCAGTTGACTCCTGCCTGGCCGATTTGTGCAGACACCACAGGGGATCAGAAAGTTGGGTCTCTGTGGATTCTGGTGATAGTTGCATCTATATTTAAAGCCAGGCATCATTGGGAGCTCTCTTGGTTTTGTCAAACTGTCTCCTGGCCTGGATGAGCTGCAACTCCTTGCAATTGAATGTCAAGAAGACCAAAGCAATCTTGGTGGATTCACAGCACAAGCTTAAGTATGTTCACTCGCACCGATTACATTTGACAGATAGTTACCTTCCCCTGAACTTCGTGGTTAGCAGCTTGGCCGTGCTCTTGACAGTGAGCTAGGAGTTGATGCCTAATGTTTATTTCATATCCTGTTTTTCCTGCCTCCCTAATACTGCATGTGCGAATCATATTTAAATATATTCTCAGCTGATGTTCTCCTCAGTCCACTCGCTACCTCAGGATGGAATGGTATAATGATTCGTTTTCACTATTGTAAGAAATGCAATGTGTGCTCTCCAGTTTTAATTTCATTAAGTACACCGAATACAGAGTAGTTTTCAGGAAATTGGGCAAACAATTGTCACTTTGTATAGCAGAGAAATGTTCAACTGTGTGGAGGGGAGAAGTTGCCACAGTCTAATAAACTTAAATTGTAAATTAGATACATTGTTATGAATATGAGGCAATAAACCCTCACTTATTTCCTATATCATCGTTCCCCTTTTTGTCAATCATTTAACTTAGCCACTGTTGTTTAAATACTTACATCTAGAATTATCCACTCTAAGACCACTCTGTCAGTTAAGATGGCTGTAATTTAAATTTAAATTCTAAAACATGTTGGTTGAAGTATTGAGTGTATACCCCAGTACATTAGAAGACATTGTAAAAACAGTATCATTTCTAAATATTAACCTGGGCCATAATTGAGATTCCTGGGTTTCTGCTGAGAAAGGCGTACAGTGATATTGTGAATCCATTCATTGTGATATTATGTCTCAACTTTTCAGTTTCATTAAACTCATTTAGCGGCTGACCGGGAAACTTCAGGGATGCATAGATCTCATAATCTGAGCCTAATCGCCTTTTCTCGACAAATAATGCTGCAAATCCCCAGAATCCCTTTATTTGACTGGCTGAGTGGCAGCAGCATTTGCCTCAGCCTTGCCCTGGCTTCAACGCTATGATTTTAAAGCAAACACGTTTCGATCACAGATTTCAATCTATTCTGGAACCTACGATTTAAGACATCAAACAATTCCAGTGATGGAGTTAGACATTTCACACAGGAGAAGAACTTAAGCTCAAGTAGAGAAAAAGATTTTTCAAAATTACTTCCTCTGCATTTCCTGGCATTCCTTGTCTTATTCTTTTAAAACTGACAGTTTTTAAATTTTTGTTTCTCTTTTACTGACAGCAAACTAAATGCATTGACAGGTGAGAAGTGAGAGGTAAATGCAAGCCATGCAAGTCCTTATTATTTTGTCCACTGCTACCTAGCGTCAGAAGGAGTGCTGCCTGGATCCTACCAAAGAAATTATTTGCAGTGGTTCTGGAAGCACAGGGAAACTGTGTCATGTGAGTGTCTGAGATAGGACAGAGGTCCGTTTGACACATCATCCTCTCTGTACGAGGCATGGTTGGAGTCTCTAGCAAAGTAAATAGGCTAACTGTGTGTGTTTACTTTCTGTGGCCTTTGCTGTAAATCCTTTCAACATGTAAATTTCTTTTAGAAATTAATGGCTATTATGTAAGTAGAGGAAAGAAAGGAAGGTTAAAAAGTTAATGAATATGAGATTAAGAATTTACTTTAATGAAATAGGAGATGCAAGATTAAAAGTTAAAATTTGTTTTATTATAATGAGAAAAAACTTGTGTAGCAAGTTTATCCCTTGCAGGAATGCTTTGTAAGTAATTAAATGTAGAGAGCTGTATTCTACTGATAGAAGTATGTTGGACCAACCAGGACCAACAAACATTTTAATCATAGAAGAGCTAATTTGTTCTTTTGAAAAATGTTGGCGGCTGGAAATGGCTCAGTTGGTAAAATGCTTGTCACATATATATGGGGACCCGAGTTTGGATGCCCAGGACGCATATAAAAGCCTGGCATGATGGCATAGAACTGTAATCCCATTTCTGGGGAGTTGGAGACAGGAGCGTCTCTGGACCCCACTGCTCGTCTCATTTCATGGACTCACTGTGCCCCAGGTTCACTGAGAGCCTGTCTTAACAAATAAGGTGGGTACTGACCAAGGAAGAGACACCCAACATCAATTCTTAGCCTCCACATACACACATGTCAACACATAACAAATACATAAGGAAAAGGAAACATACAATGAGCTATTTCAATGCATTGTAAGTAACAGCTGAATTGCAAAAGACAAGGAGATAGTGTACAAATACTTGCTTTTTCATCATTTTATAAACAGTTTTGGTACCAATGTCATTGATATATATATGCTATATAATATATATATATATATATATATATATATATATATATAGTGGGAATTCTTGGGATTCATGCACACACACATACAAGCATGGTTTCATCTAAGACCCTTTTCTTTCTTAGGGCTGTGCTTTCTGGTACCTTAATTGTTTTTATACTGTATTGACCACTGCTTTTGATGTACAGATGCTAAACATGCACACACACACTGTATAATATATATATATATATATATATATATATATATTTAATTAACTGTGATTTGTCTTTTTAGTATGGTTTTCATAAACTTGAAACCATCTTATGAATGCCTGTGAGAAGGCAATGGAAAATCTGCCAAGTGACAAAAGGCCAGAATTCCTCATAGAACAAGCAACCAAGTTGCCCTGGTACAACCTCAGCGAGTATGCGCACTTAGTAGATCCCCTCTAGTGTGTGCTCTGGCTTAGCCTCCTATGACATTCTTTCAAACCTACCCTACATCTGTTGACACAGCATTAGCATTTGGGTGTGAGACCAGGGTCCTTTGCAGATCTCTAAGGGTGTGCCGGAAGGGGCCCCTATACACAGCAAGTCATCCTGTTGAACTTACTCATTTGGAATTCCCTTGTGTTTTGTATTTGCAAAGTCGTGACTCTTGTGTGTACGTATGTGTGGTGTACACATGTTTGTGTGCAAGTGTGTTCAAGTGTGGAGGCCAGAGGAGAAGCTTGGGAGTCCTTCCCTATCAGCCTCTGCCTTAGTCATTTGACAGTTGGTATCGCATGGCAGATTGAGTTAGACTGGCAGGCTGCAAAACCCAGAAATTCTGCTCCTCCAGTCTCTACCTCTCACAATGCTGAAATTACAAACTCCCAGGGGCCGTGCCCAGGTTTTTACACAGCTGCTTGAATCTGAACTCTGTATCTCACGCTTGTGTAGAGAAACAAAAAACAAGCTAGTCTGGCTGTTTATAGCAACAAGAAGCATCCCTGAGAATGCTTGATAGGTTTCTAGGAAAGAGGAAACTCCTTAGGTAAAGACTTCCAAGCATGGCTTTAGAGCCATGGTTCTCAACCTTCCTAATGCTGAGACCCTTTAACACAGTTCTTCATGTTGTAGTGGCCCCCAATCATAATATTATTTTTGTTGCTACTGTTAGGAATCCTAAGTATCTGATATGCAGGATGTCTGATATGTGACCCCTGTGAAAGAATTGTTCATTCCAAACTAGTTGCAACTTGAGAACCGCTGCTTTAGAGGGACAACCCATGAAGGTAGAACGTTAGCTCAAGTTCAGTTTACAGAAAAAGTATTATTGCCTTGCCACAGTCTTGTTTTCTTCAAGACAATAATAGTTGTAACTATATTCACCTGTGAAAGTTTGTCTTCACTTTATACAGTCAAGTAACTGGCTCATGGCAGAATGTAGTCTCCCTTTCTTCTCTAATATTGTTGTTCAGGAGAAAGTGAATTAAGTGTGTCACAGGCCAGAGTCTCGGGAGGTCTGGACAGAAGAGAAGGTTAGAAGTTCAGAAGAGCCTGATGCTACTCAGCTGGACATCTGAGTTCCCCTGAAGTACCAGAGTTAATCCTTATACCTAATACAAGCAAGGGGATGAATGAAGGGGATGAGGAAGGGATCACAAGGGTAGAAATCTCTCCTCAAGTTAAATGTTAAAATCAGGTCCTTTATGTCTGTCTCTGGTGGAATAGAGCCCTAAAGACCCAGTGACACATGTTATAAGTACAGCTATAAAAATACATTTTAATGTTTAAGGATTTGTAAAGGGTATTGAATAGTTAATTAATCTTTTTGCTTGTTTGCTGACTGAAGCCTCCATATTGTGAGTGCCTATATCATTAATTTGAAAAGCACTCTGGACCACCTGGAGACTACATGTTCTACTAAAAGTTTCCTATAGCCAGAGTTTCCATGCCTACAAATTAGAAAATACTCTACCTCTGAAGAAAATTGTCTAACTGCAGTAATATTGGTCTTCAGTCATTTCTCTTATAGGAAATCACTTTTGAATAACAACAAAGATCTTGGGATTGAGGAGATGAATCTGCCAGTAAAGTTCTTTGTCTTGCAAATGTGAGGTCTGAAAAGCCAGGTTTGGGCTAGTGGTGATCTCTTAAACCCTGGTGCTGGGGACTTGGAGACAAATGGACCACTGAGGCTCACTGGTCTTCTATCTTGGTCAATCTGTGGAGGTCAGAGGACACTCTCAGCATGCTTCCTAGGGAGCAGCACTCAATGAACAACCATAAGATTTCTGTATGTGATCAACTTTGGTCAATGTTATGCCTAAATCATTTGTAAATGTAATCATGTGACGATGTGTCTAGGAGGTAGCACCTCATGTGTGTGTGTGGGGGGGGGGGCAGGCACTGGTAGGAGATGTCCTGGTCAGTGTCTTTCTTCTGGACCCCTGTACTGCTCCTTCTGCTTTCTGGCTGTTAGGACAGGGAGCTGTTCTGTTGTTCTCTTCACAGCTTGACAGATTAAAGCCACTGATCTCAAACAAAGAGTATCTTTTCTTAAGTTGTTATAAGTTGAGATGTTTGTTACAGCGATGATAAAAACTGCTAATACACATCAATGGAAATTGATAACAAATCAGTGGGATTGTTACTGTGTCCCTCTGGCAGTGGGATTCAGAAGCCTTTGGAAGATATTTATGATATGTGTATGGAGGTCTTCGGAAAAGACCAGGATTCCAGCAGGGAAGCCGACTGGAAAGGCCAGGTGCAGGACCGGGACTTGAGGCGATTCATGTTACATTCTGGCAAGGAGTTTCCTTCCATTTTTGCCCATATCATAAAACTCTGGATGACTGAGTTAACAGGTCATAGACTAATTACTCAGGAGTTTACAGGCAGTACACTTGCTGCTGTGGCACAGTTATTGCTGGCTACTTTAATCCAAGTTTACAATGAGAATTGTGACTAGAATTAGAGAATTAGGGGTAACCAACCACTTCCTGATTATACTTTAGAACCACTCGAAAAAGGGAATACCTGCCCGATACAATAATCCTGGTCTATAGCTAGGATACCATAGGCCCTGTGAGGACATGTACTACTGGTATTTTACAAATGGCAGTGTAGTCAACCTGCTTTCTAAATCCTGATGCTTCTAAACATAGACTCCTGATACTCTCAGCCTTAATCAGAGAAGCCTGTTTGGCAGCGGGACACAGTCAGAGCAGAAGCTCGTCACTGGTCAAAGTTCTGAGAGTGAGGACTGCTAGGGGCTCAGTCCTAAATGCAGCATCTGCAGCACTTACTGTGAGGCCCAGTGAACAGTGTAAAAGAGGAGGCAGACACAATGTAAGAGCAGGGAATGGGGATGATGAATATGGGCATGGCAGGGGCACTGCAGTCATGTCCTCTTGTGTGAGACCTGCACATAAAATAGAGAGGAGAGAGTGGGACTGAGAAGAGTTGCCAATAAGGTGGTTGGCGGGAGTGGAGAAGAGGATAAGAGAGACTAAAGTGATCAAAGTACACTGTATGCATTTCTACAGCTACACAGTTTTTAAACCTAATTAAAATAATTAGAGTATAACCAGTATGCTATGAAGCTAGAGTAAGTAGGGAAAAGTAAAGGGAAGACAATGCCAAGCCTCTGCCCTACATGCCATATATAGTGAGACAAAATAATAAAATTGGGATTTCTCTATGCCATTGACCCCAATGGCCAAACCAAGGAATCACTGTCTCATCAAAACCTTGGACTAGATTTAAGGGCCATGAGAGGTTGGGCTTATCCTGAGGGCAGAATGGCCCAGCCTTCCTCAGGCTGACATCTGGGGATTAGCTTCTGAGTTCTTCTCCCATCCAGAGAGCTGAGCAGCTAATGTCCCGTACTGCTGGCTTGTCTGTAAGGTATGTCTTGGTTTCTGAACTTGTCCATCATCCTATCATTTCTTTAGGGTATTTGAAAAGTGTTTCTTTGGAAATTACATCCATTTTGTTCTTACTCCTACCCTCTTTCACCTGGCCTGACAGAGACAGCCTTTGGTGCACCACTTCAGGTTATTACTACCAGGACCAGGTTGAAAAATGCAACGGCAGAAAGGTGACCATCAGGTTGTAACTTAGGGGCTATTTATTTGTACAGGAATGCCTGTCCCCACTCCTATCTGCAAATCCGGTGGCCTAACCTCTAT
>NC_048598.1:6527808-6540308 GCF_003668045.3 Cricetulus griseus | reverse complement strand
GACTTAGAATCAATTGGGGAATGCCAGTATGATACACAATTCAGGGACTCTACTGTCCAAGCATCAATGCACATGGACATGGGATTATGTATTGAAGACAGGGAGATGGCAAGTTTGATGTGAGGTTAGTGTGACCCTATTCCACACTATAAAGCAGGAAGGGAACTGGCAAAATAGGTAAGTACTAAGTTGCTTGTCTACTCTGCATATGGCCCTGAGTTCAATCTACAGCACCACCAGTGCTGCACTGAGAATGTGGTGGTTTGAATAAACAATGACTCCTGTGGACTCGTATATTTGAATGCTTTATCATCAGGGAGTGCACCATCTGAGAAGGATTAGAACGGTAAGGAGGAGGTTGTTGGAGCAGGTGTGGTGGTGTTGGAGGAAATGTGTGTTTCCTACCCTCACTGCACACCACCACCCCACACTGGCTTGTGGATCAGGATGTAGCTTTCAGCTACTGTTCTGGCGCCATGCTTGTCACTATGCACCTACAGTAATGATAATGGATTGACCCTCTGAAGCTGTAAGCAAGCTCCCAGTTAACTACTTTATTAAAACAAGAGTTGCCATGGCCATGGTGTCTCTTCACAGCAATAAGACAGTGACTTAAATCAGAGGGTAATGTATTGTACCCAATTAGGAACAGATTCAAAATTTAGTGAAGGTGAAAGTAAACTTACATCCTGATGTATTTGAGGAGGAGACTGTTTCCATATTCTGAGTATCTACTCACTGAAGGTTTGTTTATTGTAGCAGGGAAGCTAGGAGTTAGTTCACTAGTGCAAAAATGAGGAGCAATTCCATTAGTTACTGATCCAACAGAAATGAGGCTCCCTTCAACCTGTACGAAGGCAAGAGTGTCATCCACATACATGTATGTACACACTTATGTGTATACTGTGGGAACTCAATGGAGAAGCAACCAACTTTCATGATGTGGCAGCTTCGAACCTCATGGAAAGGCCAAGGAATTTGTCCTGATCAAAGAAAGCCCTGGACCACAGTAGTAGAACACAGCTATGATTACAGACTGGGATCACATCCTCCAAGGGATATTTTAGGGAAACTAGCAAGGCCCCAACAAAACAAAACAACACAAGAAAACAGACTTTGAAGATAATATTCTAGAGATGTGTCTACCATTTTTCTTATTTCAATGGTTCTATTTTGCTTTTATTGTAACAAGTGCATGCCACAGGATCCGGGAGAGATGGGCCACTTTGTTACATATTTAATTTCAAATTGATCAGGAAAAAAATCACATTTTGGCAATTTTCCTGTAATTTTGAACATACATTGTAGTTTTATAAAGTAGCAGGAGAGATAGACTGCTAATTAAGCTGAATCACCAACGAAGCGACACTAGCGAGAGGAAGAGCAGAGAACACCATAGAGGGATATGTTTACTATGAGGACAGCAGGGAAAGGGAAATGTTTTCAGAGGAGGTCTCAAGAATGAGGTCCCCATCTCTCTCCTTTGGCCCTAAACATGCTGTTCATGTTTCCCACCCAGCATTTACGACCTTTCATGGATGTGTTTCTGCATGCCTGTTTCCACCGCAGGAAGAGAATGTCCTGAAGAATCCATCAGTGGCTTGATCTCTCCCTTGGTACATCACACTTATCAGCTCACAATGAGCTTAGTAAATATTCAGGCAGAACCACTTTCAAGTCAGCTATTGGTTAGTGACTGCTCAAAGCAGCACAAGGCAACTGGAACTATACATGCATGCAGAAGCATTACCCTCTATGAGAAGACTTATCTGTGGTCAGAGTCCTCTCTCTGTAGAGTTCTAGAACATAGACTCAATTGATGGGTCCAGTGAGCTCAATGGGCATTACTTCTGAATGCTAACTAGACTTAAGTGACAGATTAAAATGGACTGTTTCGGACTGGGTCTGGGACCACTCGGATTTCTGAGACCTTGAATGGGTTTTGTTATTGTTACTTTTGCTTCTCTGTGACTAATTTTTTATTTTTTTTTACCATGGCTGAAAATATATAAAGAATGAATGCACATTCCAGTTTTAGAACAATGCCAGTTGTAAACACTACTTTAAATAAATGGTATCGTCTGTATTACCTGCTTTTATAATGCTGAAGTCATTGGCAAAGGATTTTCAATGGTGTAATATCTGATGTATGTGTTTTTAATAATCTCAAAGATTCAGGCAAATATCCATATGGAAAGAACTTGATCACATCACAGAGGCACCACAGTGTTCATGAGCCAGTGACAACCTTTATCCATAAACTAGAGGTTAGCTGATGAGGAAAATTAGAGATAAAAATCCAATAAAATGACTTAGAAAAAGTTCACGTAGGTTTAAAATGGCAAGCAGTTAGGGTGGGATTCCATGTGCTCCCAGAAAGGGGGATGTAACATACGTGAGATATTTTAAAATAACTTCATGGGGTTTTGGGGACAAATTGTCTTGTGCTTAAGAGATACAGGCAGTATTGTGGAATCTTTTATGTAAATCTGGGTGGTTTTTTTTTCCACTTAGAGATAGATGTATCTATTTTAGGCCAGTTTCTATTTCAGAAAGCCTCAGACTGGTTTTTCCTCCATCGAGTTGTTTTTAATTCTGGTTCATGCCACGATGGCTTTCTTTCCGATTGAATTCCTTAACACTCAAAATGGCTTTCAGTGTATTTGTATAATCCATTATCTTTTGAAGGTGAATTTGAATTTAGGCTGTGTTGCCAAACACTTCATGTTGAATCTATTTAAAAGATGTTATTCTAGTGCTGGAGAGATGACTCAGTGGTTATGAGCACTTGCTGTACTTGGAGAGGGCCTGCGTGAAGTTCCCAGCATCCAGATGGTGGCTCACAATCAACTATGACTGCAGTTGCAGTGGGTCTGACTCTCTGTTCAAACCTCAAGGGGTTAGAAGTGATGCACACGCATGCAGAAAGGCAACATTTATGCTCATACAACGAAATAAATCTTTTTAAAAGGTGTTTTTCATAAATTCTTAAGATGGTTTAATTTTTGGAGGAGACCAGTTGAGTTAAGGAAAGTAGCCTTCTTGGGAGGCTTTCTAAGTAAGAGCCCAAATACGTGTGTAGCTGGTGTTTTCTGTCCTGCCTGGTCCCACTGCCGTTTAACTCCAAATAAACACACAGAGATATATTAATTATAAACTGTTTGGCCGAGCTCAGGCTTCTCATTGGCTAGTTTTCTCTTAATTATTAATCCATTTCTAATAAACTATGAATTGCCGCGAGGCTATGGCTTATCCGTATTCGGGCATGTTACTCCTTCGGCAGCAAAGCTTCTCCCTGGTGCTTCTCTCTGCCTTCCTCTCCCCAGAATCCTCCTTATCTGGTAGCCCCACCTATATGTCCTGCCTGGCTACTGGGCAATCAGTGTTTTATTCATCAACCAATAAGAGAAACATACATACAGAAGGAAAACCCCCATCATACATGCAGTATGCTCACACACGAGCCCTCTAAGGTACCTTCCAACAGAGATTCTTTCAAAAGGCTATGCTCCATTGACCTCACTAAACTAAGTATTTAAGTTAAAAACTATTGTCATTTATAGTGATTCAAACATCATCTAATTAATGGGTTTAATGTATTCTGTTATCACACGTAGCCTCTTGAAAGACTGGTGTGTCGATGGCATTTCTTGACTATCTGTTCTATTCCAGATGGATTTACTGTATTTTCCCTTTAGGAATTGCTCACTAATGTGTGATTTTATTTTTTTAATTTTTACATGTGTTTATGTGCATGTTGGTATGTTTATATGTTCAGTGTTAATGGAACAGAATCTTTGTTTAACTATGCAAAGATGTATTGTGTTTGATTATGATGGATTTGTTTAACCATGTAAAGATGTGTTGCTGTTTCACCTTGCTACCTAAGGCGTCTGATTGGTCTAATCATAAGCCAAACAGCCAATAGCTAGTAAGTGGAGGGGTAGGTGGGGCTGGTGGGCAGAGAGCTAACGGGAACCAGCCAGCCAGCCAGCCAGCCAGCCACACAGACAGACATCTTGGAAGCCTTACACGTGGGAGTGCTCTGTAGATGTATCCATTGACACTGTGCTCCACAACTCTGCAGTATGATTGATTAGTTGTGGCTTTCTGTAATGGTCTATGTCTACTGCAAAGAGAAGTTTCCTTGAGGAGTGACTGAGGACAACACTTGGCAGTGTGGATAAGGACAAATAGATGATGTTGTTAGGGTTATGCTGGTGTAATAAAGTGGTGGTTGTAGGTTCTCCTCCAAGACTCATGACTTCACTAGCCCTGTGGAGTTGACTAGTTTTTCAGCACTAGGCACAGTGTCCCTCTTGTTGTGAGTCCAGTCAGAGAGTTGTGGATGCTGGCAGGGTATATGTGCCTCTACTACACACTTACGATGATTCCACCATGCTGGTCATCTTTGTGGTTCATAAGAGTCATAGGTGGATATTGTTAGCTGTTTCCCTCCTTTGGAAGCTTGCATGGACCATTCTGGTAACATGGAAGTAGCCCCCAGGGAGGACATACTCAGGTCAGATTCAGCCTGGGTCCTCTAGGTCCCAGGTCACAGTACATGGTGTCTTCAGTAATAAAGACTTCCCTTCCACTTACAGGAGGAAGCCAAGGGTAAGAGAAATAATAGCCTGTAATGTTTTGGAGTCTCTTTGACAATCTGGCCAACAACTGACTCAAAAGAAGGCTTCTCATAACTGCAGTGTTGTGTGTTTTTGGTAAATAATCTGTAGCTATTAATCATTAGCTCAGATATTAAATAATCATTTAAACTGTACATTTGCATATAAACTTAAATGTATTATAGGGGTTTTAAGAGTTATACCACATAGTCAGTGAGGCTGGCCCTCACCTTGTGGCAATCCTTCTGCCTTACCATTACGAATGCTGGGGTTTCAGGTGCATAGCAATGCCAGTGTGCCTTTCCTTTTGTGTCATTTGAAATACATTCTTTACTAATCAGGCTTGAGAACATGAGGAAAGTGCCTAGGATTTGTTGTTGTTTTCCTGTATGCTCTCTTTCACTCAAATGGGTGAGTCTAGTATCTGATGGGGGCACACCATTGAGCAGCTGAGTGGTTAAAATAAAATAAGGAACTCCCATGGAATAAGTCTTGAAAGTGACTCTGACTTATTTTCATGTGCTTGTGGACTCCTCCAGGGGGTTGGTTTAAAGCCCTCTGAAAATGCTGCTGGATTTGCCAATTTACTCATTCAGTGAACATCAACTAGCATGTGCATACTCTCATCTACCCAGGCCAGAGAATGAGAGCTATAGGAGGTTTTCTTTGTAGGCTTTCTCTTCACAAATCAGAAATCCCATCATATGCATTCTCACTCCCCTTGATAACTGGCAATGGGGAGAACTGGGATGAGCTATTACAAAAAGGCCACTATTGTCTTCACAGCGCCAGCACAATGGTGCCCCAGATCAGAATTGTAAAATAGTTTGGACAATCTTGTAACATAAAACACGGTTCAAAAACCAAAGATTTAATCTTATTTATAGAAAGATGGTTGGTCGGGAGGGGTTGGTGTGGGGAGATCAGCTTAGGGTCATCATGAATCATTTTTAAAGTGCCAGGCAAGTGAAGACATCTTCTGGAATTCACTCTGACACTGAATTCTTCTACTAAGCAAATACGTGATGAGTTGATAAAAAAAAGAGAGAGAGAGAGAGAGAGAGATGGAGGTCCTGAACACCGAGGGCAGATAGAATACAGAAAATCAAAAGCGGGCTTCCTATCTGGCTCAAAATAAAGGTACCCTTAAACTTGTAAAAGACAACATTTTTATTTGAATGATATGACAGAGCTGTCACAGGAGTGCTACCTGCTATAAAGAAAGCACAAGAATTATCACCTTTATTAGAGCTGTGGCACTAGGCTTCAGCCATACATTTCTAACTTCTGTCCCTCTGCAGAGACAATTTTCTTTTCTTAAATAAACTGTCATGCTCCTGTTAATATATTGTTGACTCTCTCAAGCCCTGAGAATACTGCTGATATAAAACATGTATATGTTAGATTGGTAATAGTATCTTTAGTGTAACTGACGAGAACAAATGTGTTTCCCTCATGGCTGTGCTAATGTGATAAAGGAAAATTGGCTGTTCATCAGTTTTTGGGCTGGGTAAAGACAGTAGAGATGGAACCACGTTCTTTTTTATGCATTAATACCACCGGGAACTTTTCGCTAGTTATATTTCATGTAGCCTGCATGTTGTGCAAAGATGCTGTAAAACATGAGATAATGCTACAAATAAGAAACTGGAAGAGCCTGTATCTTTCATGATGATAACAGTCAAACACCAAATAATAGTAGCAGGCAGAGAAAAATGGGATGCAAGGAAAATAAAAAAAGATGCGTCCCTCCTATTCAGTAGAGAGAAATAGACACAGGCTCACAAGGAACTTTAGGTGAATTTCAGCTTTGTTTAAAACGGAGTCTCATGCAAGCCTGGGCCAGTCTATTTCAGAAAGAACACATTTAAAGAAGTTGGCTAGAAGGAAGAAAGCAATGTTGTCTACTTTTTTTGTGTGTGAAGAAAATCCATATTACCAAGCAGTTGCAGCATTGACCCCTGGATTCTTGGTTTTTGAATGGGGGACTCTGGGGAAAGATTCCTATGGCAAGAATTCACATAATAATGTAAAGGTTTTATCTTTTCTTCATTGTTGCAAATCCCTTTTAGTAGAGATATTGTTGAAATACTTTGGGAGGGAAAACTGGTTGGGGAGGGGGAGTTTTAGGGAAGGAATGAGGTGGGCTTGATCAAAATACATTATATGCATATATGACATTTTTAACACTAATAAATAAATAGATAATATAATATCTACACATTGACTTACAGTTTTAGACCCATGCCTGTGAGCCTGGTAAAGACATTATCTTTGTGCTCTCATCTCACACGTTAAAATGCACATTGCACTCTTGACTGTTGAAGTCCTATCCCAGATCAGTGCATCAATCTGTTTTATCAATGAACCTACAGTGATCCTAACTAACGTCATTGTCTCTCAAACTCCATCCTATGACAGCATTCCCAAGGTCGCCCCTTCTTAACGTGTTAACGCCAGCCTTTTCATTGAATAGTAGTAAGTGCCCATCTTCTTCTCCCTCTTCCAGCCTATCCCTTCTCTCAGGCCTTTCTCTTTCCATGTTGGTTGGTCTAATAGTTTGAATGCCTTTTACAGCCAGGAACACTTCAACAGAAAGACTATTTGTAGGCACTGTACTTGGTGGCTAAACAACTGTCTATTCTGAATTGGTGGGTAATCATCAAAAATTGTGTGTATCTGCAACCTATGAGGTGTTGGCTACAAATGGTGACTGATTGGTGATTCAGGTACTACATTGTACAGTGCATCCATTTCTTACACTGTAACCCAGAGGTCATCAAATTGTAATGAGTGGGGCATATCTGGCTGGTCACCTGGCTTTGTGATTGTTTAACTGGCACCCTTCAGTGTGTACTTTGCTAGTGCTGCATTAAGGCTGATGGCACTTAAAGGACTATTTTGCCACCACACCAAATTATTTAACTTGCAGTATTCTCCGAGTATGTATTGGAGAACTTGTTTCTCCTGTGATGTAGAAAGGTGTTAGACTGTTTGACCAGTTTAGGATATGACTGACAAATTTTGATGTCATTTTACTGAGGGAAAATATATTTAAAAATTATCAACTGGACTCCAGTACCTAAAGAAATGAGTATTAATGGCAAGCACTTTGCAATAGAAACTTGAGTAATACTCACATTTACATCTTGGGTGTATCTGGGTTTGAATATCTTTCCCCTTATGTAATAATTTATTTTCAAGTGTGGCCACAATGACATTAGCATTTAAAACATATACTGGGGTGCTCACTGGATATGCATAGTGTGGTCCCATGACTACCCTGGAATACATCATTACAGCATGAAAATTTCACTGTATGTATAGATTCATATCTGGATCTGTAAATGCAGAGGTATTGCTTTGCTATTAAAATAAATTACTTCCACTATTTCCACATGAGTTGAGAAAGAGTAAAGTAACTTCAAA
The DNA here is from genome assembly GCF_003668045.3 of Cricetulus griseus. NCBI lineage: Eukaryota > Metazoa > Chordata > Mammalia > Rodentia > Cricetidae > Cricetulus > Cricetulus griseus. The sequence goes on along the minus strand of NC_048598.1, from coordinate 6,532,254 downwards.
GAAAGACAGAAAGGCTGCTGGCATGCTGTTGGTACCAAGTAAGATTTCATGCACTTGATGATACTGATAATTCTTACAGGTGCATCAGACAGAAATCAGCTTCTTCGTGGATGGTTTGGATGAGAATGGTACTGCATTCGATACAAGGACTCTAAGTGGTTCAATTACAGACTCTGCCTCCAGCACTATACAAATAGGATACAGTTCAAATGGTAAGATGTTTGTCTTTAAAATTCTATTTAGTTCTGGGCAATTGCAAGTCCTGGTTTTAAAAAGCAAAGATGTCTTAATAATATATTTAGATGAATTCGTTTCCCAGGGATGCTGTAGTAAGTTTCCACCAGTGCCTGGTCGTTTAGGGGAATGAGAATTTAATCTTACATTCTTTGATGCCAGCTGTCTGGATGAGAGACTCAGTACCATGGCTCCTTCTAGAGGGGGAAGCTCTCCAAACCCCTGTCCTGCTTACAGCTGCCGAGCCTACCAGTCCCTGCTTGCACAGTTTCACTTTGCCTTTACCTGGTCTCCTCTGTGTAGTTTTCCTTTATTTCCTTATAAGTCTAGTTGTCATCAGACTTAAGTCCCGTCTCCTTCAGGGTTAAGTTCCACCTCAAGAGCCTTCATTCCACCCACAGCAATCTTTCTCCCAAGAAGGCCACAGTTGCAGACTCCACATGAACACATATATTGAGGGAAACTTTAAGACAGAAAAATCTCTATTCTGATCTTTTGGAAAAACGAGATCTGACTGTATAGCACAGTCAGTAAGTCACCCACCTACCACACAGTAATGGAACCTGAGCTTTGGATACCCAACACCCACATGTAAAAAAAAAAAAAAATCTATGTATGGTATCCTGAGTCTGAATTCCCAACCCAGAATAACAGGCAAGTACAGCCTAATGGCCAGCCAGTCTGGCTGACTCAATGGGCTCCAAGATCTTGAGAGACCCTGCCCCAAAAAGTAAGTGAGGAAGCAACAGGCATCACCCTTTGACATTGACATACAAGCATACGTAATATAAACCCACACCCAGCCCCATACAAATATACAATAAAAGAAATATATATATATATATATATATATATATATATATATGTTTTTGACTCACTGAGTTTTAATGAGGGTGTTATTACATGAGAGCTGTAACATATTTTCTAGAAACTGAGGCATACCAGCAAACTGAGGCATACCAGCAACATGCACTATTTCAGGTCTGTGAGATTTCTCTTTCCCACATTTATTGGAACACAGGGATTAAAAGATGGCTCACACTATAAACTGAGAATAGTAGAAATCAAAATAAAAATTGTTTTGAAATACCCAACATCATTGCCTTCAAAACACTTGAACTTTACACTGGAGAATTATGGAGTTCATGCTTATTATTAGAAAACCCAAGTGACAGAGAATTCTGTAAACTACAAAGTATGTTATACATTTACATCTCCTCTGAGACATAATTGAACTTTTCATACTCTTAGATTTTTTTAAAAATCCATACAGTGATGTTTATGGTTACAAATACAAGTTTTCCCCAAAAGGAAATTGTAACACATATGCTTTCATGAAATCCTCTCTAAATAGCTCCTTCCCCTGCCAATGTTTAAGAGCCACATTTGTGTCAATACCTTTTCCCATTTCCCCGTGCTTCTTCAGCTATGTCACATGCCATTGTGTAGCTGTAACACACTTCTTAAACAAGGTCCTGTAATAAATTTTTGTATAATTTCTAATGTTTCCAAAATATCAAGAAGCTGTTTGAAGGAAAATAATATGTAAGTACGTATATCAACATCCAGATTTTCCTCTGGTATGTATGTATGAATTCATATACATATATTATATACACATGCATATATTTTAATAATTATCTGATCATATAGTTCCTGTACTCTGGTGCTAATCTGCCTAGAGGCAAATTGGATCTCACCACTTACTGAGCAGGTAGAGCTACTAATACCTCAAGGCCACACCAACTTTAAGATGATGATAATGATGATGTCTTATAGTGCCATTATAAGGTTCAATGAGGCAATGTAATATTCAGTATTAGTATTGCTGATTCTCAAGTATCCTGATGTAGTAGATACCTGGTACTAGTACTTAATTGTCAAATGAGCAATTGCAGTTCAAAGCACCATGTGTAGCATATACTGAATTGTGTCAGGAAATAAAGCTATTGTTAAGGTTACTACAATTATTTCTTCAGATAAATCCATGGGAGTTGAAAAGCTGGGTTGAAGTATATGGCTGTTTTACATTTTAATGCATAGCATAAAGTTTGTTCTAATGCATAACAGAAAGTTGTGAAAATTTACAACCTTACTTCAAAGGTAGTGTTGCCATGAACACCTGTGCATGTGCGCTTGTGTGCATGTGTGTGTGTGTGTGTGCATTGTGTGTGTGTGTCTGTGTGTGTGTGTGCGTGTGTGTGTGTGTGTGTGTGTGTGAGTGAGTGTGTGTGTGTGTGTGTGTCTGTGTGCCTGTGTTTCCTACTCCTAAGGATTCTAAGTTAAAAGCACTCTTGGGTGTTGGTATAAAGTGAGTCAGCCGTTGCTGAGGTTGACTGGCTTTTCATACACACCTTCATTGTTTTCAATTTGTAGGTTCCTTATTTATGTTCTGAATCCATACTTATACCATGTGACTCCTATTTATTTGTGAAATTTATTAATATGTCCAAGAATATTATGCTGAATGTTTTCTCCACAATTTTAGAAAGCCAGCTAACTTGTTTTAAGCATGGAACTATTCTTTGAATATTTTTATTCATGTCAAAATATGCATACAAGATAGAATATAAGTATTAGGGGTATACCTTGATGATGTGTTTGTTTGAAGATTCATTATTATTATTTCAAATATGTGTGTCGAGTGGGTATGTGCACTTGTGTGCAAGTGCTCACAGAGGCCAAAAGAAGGTGTCAGATGCATTGAAGGTGGAGTTATTGGGTTAGAATAGGTAGGCAGTAGAATATGGGACTTGAACTCAGGTCCTCTGGAAGAGCCCAAGAAGCACTCTAAATGACTCTGTCATCCAGCCCCACTTAGTGAGTTTTAATAACTGTATGCACCTGTGTAGCTCTCCTGTGAAAATGTAGATAGGATATTTCCATTGTCACAAAGATCCTCCCTTGGCAAAATAACGCTATGGTTTTGTGCTCTGTATGGATGCCTGTACAGAATAGTCCAGGAGAGACTCCTGCCACTATTGATGCCAGTTGTCTGTTCCTAATAAATTATGCAGATATGCTGTGAGTGCTCATAATTTCCTGTCACTCAAACTGTCCCTGTCATATTTAGCTGTATGTATGTAGTAGCATTGATACCTTGAGAAAACACTTCTAAAATAGCTGGGCCAAGAGAATATTACAATTAGTAACACCGAATATTGTGACACACATGTACCCTTACCAACACCATTGCCTGGATACTGCCAAATGGCCTGTGGTGTGTTTTCTGATGATTAATGACACTGAGAGCTTTTTGTGTACCTGTTTGCCATGTAAATATGCTTTCCTATGAAGTACATACTCACAATGGATTTTGGAGGCCAGTTTTTGATTAGATGATTTGTCCTTTTTTATTAATTTGTAGAAATTCCTTGCTATGTTGAATGTGGGTGTTTGCTGGATATATGTATCTGCCAAGATACAGCATATAGTTTCATTATCTTCAATGGTGATCTTTGACAAACAACACCACCCCATTTTAGTAAAATCTAATTGACAGATCCCTGCTTCATACTTGATATGTTTGGGTTTTATTAATGTATCTTAACATACTTTGATGGTATCAAGATTGTATTCTCCTACATCTTATTCTGAAAGCTTCATTATTTTACATCTTTAACTTGGGTCTGTGTTCTATCTAGGATAGGTATATGGATTCAATGAAATAGAGTGGCCAAGCTTCATCTTGTGCCACATAAGCAATTAAAGTAAAATTCTTTTTAGCCATTTGATCATCTCTACCACTGTACGATAGCACCGTCATTATTAGCAAAAATCTGCATGTGTTAAAATAGATTGACTTCTGGATTCTGTCATTTGTTCCCACGACCCACGTACACCTGGGACAAAATGTGTAGTCTCAGTTATTATGGCTTGAATTTTTATGTCTCTTTGGGTAAGTTTCCCAACTTTCTTTTTCTTTTATGATTGTATTGCCATTCATTTGAACATTAACAGTTGCCTTTCAGTTTTTGCTTTCACTTCACTGGAATGAAAATCATTGAGTTTGGGGGTAGAGATAGGGTTCACACTTATGAGTGCTTACTGCTCTTCCAGAGGATGTGGGTTTGATCTCAGCACCCAAAATAGGTGACTCACAACCACCTGTGTCTACAGCTCCAGGAGATCATACAGCCTCCTCTGCCCTCTGCAGGCACCCACACATGTGTGACTTACACCTACACACATGAGAATTACAGCCCCCCACAC
>NC_048598.1:6521917-6527781 GCF_003668045.3 Cricetulus griseus | reverse complement strand
AATAGAAATGGGTTAATTTAAGTTATAAGAGCTAGTTAGGAACAAGTCTTAGCTATAGGCCAAGCTTTCATAGTTGAGAATAAGTCTCTGTCATTATTTGGGAGCTGGCTTTCGGGACAGAGAAAGACTTGCTACACCTCTGTGCTTTCCTGGGTCCTGTGTTTATTCAGATTTCATACTCAATCTGAAGACTTAGAGCTAGGAAGGACACACCAAACACACACACACACACACACACACACACACACACACACACACACACACACACACATGACTTCCACAGTCATGGCTTATACGCACACACACATGGCTTACACCTCCCCACCCCTCCCCACATGACTTTACACCCATGTTTATTAGGATTTATTTTTAGTTGGCATTTTAAAAAGAAAAACTTTGGTCTATAGAAAACCCAAGCCAAACACATAGAGTTCCCATTTATTCTCTGCCTCCCTTGTTTATACACAGGTCACCACCACCACTACACTATTTTTGCTTTTTAAAGTTTTCATATTCTTTTGTGGTCTGATTCTAAACACTTTAAAAATAATGACTAAATTTCTGAGGTTTTTGTGTTCAACAAACAAGAATGAGTCCAAAACAGTTGTATTCCTTTGATCAAAAATATTTAGTCTTGTTCAGTTTCTGGTCTTTAATTTATTATTTGTGTTTAATGGATGATATATAAGGCCCTTCAAGGAACTCTATGAGATTATATGCATTTAGAATATATTGCTTATTATATATTGAAGGAGTGATAAGTGACAACCAGAGTTGAGTGTGGCAGGTCAGGTCATAATCCCAGCATTGAGGTAGGAAGAGCCCATCCAACTAAATTTGAGACTTGCATGGGCTATGGTATGAGGCAGAGAAATCTTCCCTGATCGGTCCCTGACATATCCATTAATTTCTGTTATTAGCATTTTGAATATGCATTTTCTTCCTGTGGAACAATGAGTTGGGCCAGAATGATTATTATAGAGAATAAAAAAGATCAATAAAAATCTATCACTTTACTTTAAAAAATAACATAGTAAATCTAATTAGTGCTGACTGTACGTGAAGGAGTTCATCCACAGGAGTATGAGAAACCTACCAGTGGTCTCCCTCCACCCAAAGAAATGTGACTCTCCCAGCCCTTATCAGCATCAACTGCCATTGAGTCCTCAGATATGAGTGGGGCATCATGAAGCTCTCTCTTGTCCACTGGAAATGTGAACATCCATTGATCTTTCAGACGTTTTCTGTGGGTGACCACAATCTCTGAGCTCATGTATGTAGTAGCCCTGGAGAGTCTGGAGTTGGCTTTCACAGTACCCCACCCCACCCAGACCGCCTGCTTCTTCCATACTCTCTGCCTTCTCTTCCAAGATATTCTGTAAGCACTTGGGGAGTAAGTGCCGATAACAGATGGTCTATCAGTGAGCTCTCATAATAGCTCATTCTTAACCTTTGGAGAAGTTAGGAGTCTCTGCATTAACCACTACTTTCTGGAAGGTTCTCTAACCAAGATTGAAAGCAGCCCCAATCTATGATAGAAACAGATACATTGACAAGGAACTTAGGCAACAAGATGGGTTAGCAAGACAACATCAGTAGGTTCTCTGTCAAACAGAACTATGGCTTCCTGAGCCATGGGTCTTTTAAGACCAGGTATGAATTCCTTCCTGTGGCAGGCTCAAATCTAATCCAGAAAGCACCTGGTTTCCCTATGAAGTTAGGAGGGAGATGTAAGATGTGTTGTGTGGAGAAGAGGAGGGCTAAAGGGAGGGGCTGAACAGTGGAAATGACTATGATACATTGTATGCATATATATAAAAAGAGTATCACTTTAGTTTGTTTATGCTCTCGTATATCAAGCTAAAAAAATGAAAAATTAAATTCGGTAGTTTGTGTTTTTAGAAACTTGGTTTTGATAATTAGCATATTGAATAAGTTTGGTCTTCTACAAATCAAAAGTTTTAATAACACATTTTAATCTTGTGAACCTTATTTAGGTATTTAACCCTCACTAGCCTTTGTAAACATCTTTCCTTGCAATAAGTATTTCTAAGAGTGTTGTTAGCACTATAAATTTGTCTACTTTGCACTGTGGGGCTAAAATGACTTGACTCTGTTCTACTTCAGTGAACTAAATGCTGAATTGATGCTTCAAAAGCCATTTTAATCTGAAAATGATGTTTATTTTTAGACACCATGAAAAGGACTTTTCACCTATGAGTATAACACAAGAAAGGGAAAATACTTTCTCACACAAACATCTATTTTTATTACATTTTACACTCATATTATGGGTATTTAGGAGCTGGGAGAGGGGAAGGATGCTTTTAGTTTCTAGCCTTACTCCATCAGCCTACAGGTATGGCGGTGTCTACTGTATCTCTTCTCTAATTAGAGATGGCGTGGAGACTGGCTCATTACTTCTGCCTAATGAGCCGGGCTGCCTGCCACCTCTCTAATCAGAAATGAGATAGGTACAGAGTGTTCCTATGGACTTTCTAAAAATCATTTTATTTCTCTTCCTTGTACCATTTTTTAATAAAAAAAAATGGTCACTGTCCATGTTAGTTGTGTCCATATCCTAGATGGCTTTGTTCTGAGGGGGCAGCTGTATAAGATATCTCCTCCAGCTAAATTGGAGGTGCTGTCACCTGTCACACAGCACCAGACTGACTGTCTTTGTTTGCTGTGGACTGCCTCAGACACAGGCCTGTCCAGTGAAGTCTATAGCATGTCCAGTGTGGCCTATACCATGTCCAGTGGGGTCTATAGCATTTCCAGTGGGGTCTATAATGTGCCCTTTGTGGTCTATAATGTGTCCATTGTAGTCTATAGAATGTCCAGTGGGGTCTATACCATGTCAATTGGGGGCCCATAGGGCATCAAGCAGGGCCTATGGTGTGTCAGAAAGTGTCTTTTTGGTACTCTGTGTCCTGGCTGGTAATGACTTTTCGTGTGAGTATTGACTGACCTCAACATTCTGGAGTCATATCTTTATTTGTCATCAGTTGTTCCAGAGACACATTTAGAAAATTAATCTATAAAAGAATGCTTTTCATTGGACTTGGCACCGTGTATATTAATGTGGTAACCTGATTTGATCAGGCTGCCTTTGAAATATGAAAATAGACACCATAGGCCATCCTTATCATACAAGTTACTTCTCTCTTGCTAGGATAAGCCACCACGACCAAGGCAATCTATGGGAGAGAGATTATTTATGCTTATAGTTCTAGAGAATTTGAGTCCATTATGGCAAAGTAAAGGAAGGCTTGGTAGCAGGAGCAGGAAGGTGAGGGCTCCCATCTGAACTGCAAGCATGAAACAGAACAAGCTCATATTGGTGCTAGTCTTTAAACTCTCAAGTCCTGCCCCCAGTGACACACTTCCTCTAAACAAGGACATGCCCCCTAAGCCTCCCCACATAGTGCCACCAACTAGAGGCCAAGTATTCAAATGCTGTAAACTCTGGGGACATTTTTATTCAAACCACCACACATGTCAATCGATGTCTGTTTCTTTCTAAGGACATTTTCTTTCCATTATAGATTTTGTTCCACGTTTCAAGCAGGTCTATACCCTTAGAGAATTAGAGTAGCAAATGTACTTATGAGGAGTGATTGGTGTTGGTGTCTTCAATCATAATGTTTCTCTAAATATTTGATTGAAAATTACAGAGCCATTCGAATCACAACTATTCAGAGCTGTTTCAGAAGTGATTTATAAACAGATTCTTAGTTTCCTATTGATATGAGGACTATATCACTATGCATTTAAGTGGGCAATTCTTTTTTCAGAAGATTATCAGGTACTGATGTATCAATGACCATTGGTTGACTTTCTATAAAAGTGACTGGCAGGGAAGAAAAGACTGATGGCCCAAAGCTAACCCCAGTTGCTTTCACTTCTGTATCCACTGCGTTGGCTGCTTCTGAACTCATTTGAGTGTTCTGGATTCTAGATAGAATGCAACCTAACTTTTTCATAGTTTTATGCTTGTTAACCTCAGCTAGGCTAGAAAATGCCCTTTCCTTTAGTTCCATGTTTATGCTGATACTCAGAAAGCTTTAAGAATTACATGAACAGAAAATAAAAGGAAAAGTATATGAATTCATGAGTGAACAATGACAGGTTAATGGTGTGGGAAAAGACATGATACCTAGGAACATGAGACAGCTCAGCTGATAAACTGTGCACTGTGCAAGCCAGATAACCCGGCTGATATCCAGAGTTCAAATTAAAGAGGTCCAAGCAGCACAGCGTGCATGTGCATTTTTAACTCCAGAGATGGTAAGAGACACAGGGAGACAGGATTGCCCTTGTCTATTGGCAAACTTTAGGTCAGAGAGAGACCTAAAACAAACAAAAGGCCAAAGATGGTCTGAGATTGAGGAATGACACTGGGGCCATCCCTTAGCATCTAGATGACTGCCCTTACATGAACAAACAAGCATGCATGTATTCACATGCACAAAAAGAAAACAATATAGACATGTAGGAGGCCCAAGTGAAATAAAAAATTGACTGCAGTTTGTTGCATGAGAGTTGTCTAACTTTGAACTTTGAACTTGCAGAGCAAATAGTCTGTAACATAATATGAGATATGGAGTATGACTCAGAGCCATGTTGTATTAGAACTACTAATTAAGACTCAGTGGCAAAGATGTTAATTGTGAGCTAGTAGAGTAAGTAAAGGCAAATATTTTATAATCTTGTAATTTGAGATCCACTGGCATGTTTGTATGTCAACAAACATGAAAGAAGTGAAATATCTGTCTAGTTAGCTGGGAATTTAAAATTTATTCACTGTTTATCATTTTATTGTTTGGCAAAGTATGAAGAAAAAAAACGAAATTATACTATTGTGGGAAAGGGTTGGGTAAACTGACAAACTACCACAAGTTAAACTGTGGATTACATAATCAAAAAAATACTGTTTTAGGGACATTGAGAATTTAATTAGACAATGGCCTGAATCTGTTCTTGAAAATGTTCACTGTAGAGTTCAAGAAGCAGAGTTGGAATAGCTCTAGCGTTCAGAAGGAAGTTAGGTAAACAACACAGCCCGTCCTAGAGTGGACAGGTGAGCGGCATTGCGAGGAGACAGACACATCCTGTGAGTCCTCGTGCAAGAGCTGTGTGTTCTGTCCCTCGGGAGAAGCAGGAGTGTGTGGAACAACCTCTAGTCCAAAGCACAAATGTTTAAAAATCTAGACAGTCATTTGCCAAAGTGAATTCAAAATGCTAACAATGAGGAGAATTTAAGTGACCAATGCTCACATTGCTTAACTGTGCTGGTGACATACATTTTTAAAGTATTTTAAAACTTTGGGTGACAGTGAGGCATGTAAGCACTAAATATGATTTCCCAAATAATTGATCATGAGGTGTGAGTCTTAGAGTCAGACAGATTGGGGGTTGACCCCAAATCCACCTCTCAGGAGCACTGTGAAGAGGTCGGGCACTGTCCTGGAGTCAGGGAGTTCTCAGCTGCATGGTACATGTGAGCCAAAAAGAGAAGAGTAAGGGAAAATGAGAGAGAGGGGGAGAGAGAGAGGGGGGGGAGAGAGGGAGAGAGGGGGGATGGGGGAGAGAGGTGAGAGAGGGAGAGAGGGATGGAAAATGCATAAAGGGGAGAGAGACAGAGAGAGATGGAGACAGAGAGATACAACAACAGAAAGTGACTATGACAGGACGGAATGCTAGAAAAGGAATTCTAAAGGATAACTTTTATAAAGACTGGTGAATTCCAAGAAAACAGGATAAACAACCAAATAGAACTAAGAAAATAGAGTAATGAAGCCAGGCAGTGGTGGCACACGCCTTTATTCCCAGTACTCAGGAAGCAAACACAGGTGGAAGCC